>NW_010389620.1:0-9559 GCF_000710305.1 Buceros rhinoceros silvestris
CTCCCCGGCCGGGCGCTCCCACAGAGAAACTTCTGGCGCTTCGGCAGCCGGCCCACCCCAGCTTTCGGCACACGGAGACGCGGGGGGAAGAGCCCTGACCCGCCTGTCACCGGACTTGTCCTGCGGAGGGAGAGCGAGCGGGCGGCTGGACCCTGGCAGCGCGGCAGGGTGCAGGCAGAGTCCATTTCTGGGGAGGCAGCAAACTCCAGGAAGTCTGGGCTTACCTGCAAACTAATTAAAGGAGCTTGCAAATGAATTAAGGAGCATGACCTAAGTGATTTAAAAGGTGCCAATCCTGATTCTCTCTCTCAGAAGTAAAACTGCTGAAGTTCGTTAAATCACACATATATCAAGTGGACGTCAACAAGAGCAAAATCAAACCAAGAAGTTTTCTTCTTGACTGATACTAACCTAAGCTTTGTTATCTAATACTGCTCTCTTAAAGGTCTTGCCTCCCTTCAGGCATCCTCTATTCCTTTAAAAAACACAATGACCACCACCAAAACCAAGCCTGCTTCTCCATTCCTTGCATTTATATAACCAGAAGAAACTCAGCCAAAGACCATTAAAATACACTGCTGTAAAGACAGGAAAAGAGAGATCACCACAGAACCAGCTCGATCCACAACTTAATGAATAAAAGAATGGAAGTAATGATGTTTGTGAGACATTCAGGTGTTAATAGAAGTAGAAAGGACAATCTTCCTGAGCTAGTGGGCTGCCTTTAGAAGGCAAAGGCTACCAAAATCTCTCAACTGTTTGACAAAATAAAGTTTCCTAATACCGGTGCAGAAGAGAATAGGAAGAAGGACGGTGAACAGAAAGATAGAGAAATGATTACCCACAGTGAAGACAGAAGAAGAGAGCAATGCAGCATTTTCCCATTCATTAAAGATTCATCAGAAGTTTGCAAAAAATTAAACTTTCTCAGATCCATCTAGGGTCCCTCCTTCCAAAACACTGCCTACTCCAGCTACTAGGTCAACCTAGGTACTGCGCCAAGCATATATCCCCAGAGGGAACCGTCTCTTCCATCAAAGCAATCTAAGCTTGGGAGAAATAAGCTTTCTGTCCGCTGGAGAGTTGCCAAGATGCTGAGATCTATCCCAAAACAGTTCTGGGAAGCAATCTTCAAGAACGTTTCCATTTTCATATTGCATTATATTATTTAATACAGCGGTAGCCCAGGTGACATTGAGTGTGACTTCAGACCCTCCTGTTCAGCGCTCTCTCACTGTTCACAGGAAAAGCTAACCACAAACTGCCAAGTTTTCATAAGCACACAGTTGATGTACACACTGCAAAGAAACGAATGGCTTAGCACACACCTGAACCGGTGACCCTGAACTAGTGACCTGTATCACATCTCACTATTATGAGGACTTCTGGTTTGACTTTTCTCACTGACGTGATATTCACTTAATGGCAAACATCAGCCAAATTTTAGCATTTACCCTAGGATTGCCCTAGGATTGCCCTAGGATTGCCTAGGATGGGCAATATTCACTTGTGGGATAACACGGTTTTGCTTCACGTGAAAGAAAAAATAACCTGGGACTGTTACCAGACTGCAAAACTGGAGGCACACTTGTGCCATCTGAGAGAAGACATCAAAACCAAGCTAAGCTCCAGAAAGCCCTGAGATACTATAATGCAAGCTGGTGACATTTTTAGGAAATTACAAAAAACCTGTTTGAGGTCATTTGGGGGAATTTATTGAGTTCCTCTGGTCCTGTTTGGTTGAATATATAGGCCCATTCCTGCTCTGCAGGTGAAGAGTTCTTGGCACAGCTTGGCAGGGAGCATATTGCAAAAATGGGATTAAGCTGCACACGTGCTTCCCTTGCTGCTCCTGTTATTCAGACACTGAGCTTTTAACAGCTACTAGCAACAGCAACAAAGAGTGACAACAACCGCAGATGACCTTGGTTTGTTGATAGCCCTTTTCTCAGTCAGAGCCCACGTTACTGGCCAGGACAACAACTCAACAGCACTGCTTCCCTCAGAGGCATCTCCAAGGACAGAGGTACCATATCAGAGCGGTTGGAAGTCTCATCCCTGGTAACAAAGACATCAGGCTTTGCTCATGTCCCCATATAGTTTTTCTATAATGGGTTTCAAGTAGAATTCCACAACAGTTAGATCACGATTTTAGCTGGAAAAAAGGCACAGAGCACCGAGTGGCATTTCGCTCATAATGAACTACATAACTTACTCATATATTCACTATTTGCAAGTAAGGAGACCATCAAAAAACTATGTTAATAAAACTTTTATGCCACACCATAGTTACACCCATTTTCACATACATACCAGTCCATCATCAGCTGATCGTTTTTTAACTAAACCTTTAGATTAATCTTTCTTCTCTTTTTAGGGTACTGTAAGTCACTAATCAATAGTGTTACTGTTGTTTTACACTCTACAAGACCAACACATGTGAAACAAGCTCAATTACATATACATTAAGTACCAGCTTCGGGATTTTTACATTCCTACTTAGCTACTAATAGTTTTATTCAGACTTACCTGAAACATCACAAGGAGGCTGCAAAAAAATATAAATACTTCAGAAGTATTTGACATAAAAAACCCCTATGTGGGCATAATTTTAATTAAAGGTTGCCAACTGTTTGAACAGCCAGCACCTAAATTTAAAAGAGGAAGGTAAGTTTTGATATAAAAGTATCAGGGAAAAATCTATAGCATTAACAGAAGGCCTAAGCATGCTGACTCTATAGGGTTAGAGTCAGCAGGGCTTTAGAAGGCAGAATCCGCTGCCTCACCTCCAGCCCCCAACACAGAACTACAGTTGATCTCTACTCAAACAGAAGAAAAACAGTGTCATTTCTTTTCACTGTAATGGGAAGTGTCCTGCCTCATAGATCATACTGCTTCCTTCCTGATCCACCTCTATTTCAAACATTTTTACTATTTACATAATGCAAGTGCATTGATACTTTCTGTGAAGTGTCAAACAATATTCCTGCTCATGCCGTAAAGCCTTATTTTGGCTGATGGTCTTTCACTGTGAAAGAGTTTTTACCCTGTATTTATTGTCTCAGGCTTTCCTTTTTACCTTGTTAAGTTCTAACGCAGACTTCTTTTCTGGAGGGGAAGTTAGGTTCTTACCTATACGTTCCTCAACTCTTGTGAATTGGAAAGTGAAACACAGTAGACATGGACCTTAAAAGTCACAAATCTAATTTTGCTGTGCAGGGAAACAAAAAGACAAACAGTTGTTAGTCTACCAGAAGCCACATGGTTTTTTCAGCTTTAATACTACCAGATATTTCCAGTGATATACACCTTTACTTTCCTCAAATACATTAGTATTCAAAGGAACAGATTCATACAGGTCTAAATATGACAGCATGCTCTGCGTGCTGTAATGTAGCTTGTTACAGCAAAACAGGGCCCCACATGCACAGATATCTTAACCCTTTTTTATTTATTTAAAGCTGTGCAGGCATCTCTCATACACTGTTTCTTGTCAGCCCTCCTCCTCACTTTCTTTGATCTTTACCAATAGTTGGTTAGCCGAAAGAGGAGGGAAAGATATCAGGAGTGTCAATGTTACAGACTCAACACCAGCCCTCTGCAGACACATCACCAAAAATTTTATGCAGTCAGCAGAACAAAGATAACTACGGAGCTACACAGAGTAAAAATTGGCACCGGCAATTCATTCTTTGCAACTTTGGGAACTGCATTCTTAAAAGGTGACCTCAGGTTTTGTTGGTGGGTTTTTTTTCATTTTTAAGAAAAATTTCCCCTCTATAGCTACAGCAACGGCCTCTTTATTACTTAAGGCTACCTTGATTTCAGGCCTGTTTCTGACTTCCCAAAGTTTTAATTTTGTATTTACTGTTCAGTTTTCTGTCACATTACACCTGAGTTACGTCTATGCTGAGGTCTGGACTCAAGCCCCTTTATTTTTTAATGGGATGTTCCAATAAAATAAATACGTTTTAACACTAAAGAGGAGTCTCTCCTATTAAAAAGTATATTGAGGTCTTAATCTGAAGTTTTCAAAAGTTTGGGGAGACAGAAGTTGTTTACAGTTACCGACTTAAGGTTCAAGTCCGTCCTCAATTTAACAAACTGTTGAAAATCTATTTAGTGTGGTTGCTAGAAATTTCTTCATGTTATCATGGATTGTTCTTAAACTTCCACAATTATAGAAAACAACACTATGAACAAACTGCCCCAAAAGGAGAATACAGATCTTTACGGTAGTCACTGCAGTACTGCAGTAACAGTAGTAAAAGGAATCTAATAATGCAGACACACACTCTGAAGAACACACATACAGTAATTACGGTTGTCCTCTCTATGAGCGGAGTCATTGTTACAACTTAGAGGAGACAAAACAGTTCCCATCATGAAGCACAAAATTTACACAAGCAGATTCACAGGTCTGCCTGCCTTATTTCTTAAAGCGAGTAACTAGCCAGGGAAAAAGGAAAGAGGGCAAAAAAAAAAAAGAGAAACCCTTACAACTCCTTTTCACTGCATTAAAGGTAGGGAAAAGTATTTCTACATCTACATCCATCAGTGGAATACAGAGGTGACAGCCTGATTCATCTGAGATAACGCTGTGTCTCCTGTCTCCACCCGTTCCTAGTGTGGGGCTGAAAAGGAGTTTCTAAGGTGCCTTGAATCTTGGAGGGAGCAGACTGTGTAGATTAGGCGTAATTACATGGACAGATGTGACCCTCCAAAGAAGTTCCTCGTCACCACTGTGGATGGGGGCTGGGCATTCTGCCTGCCAACGGTTTCAAAGCTGGCCTAAGAGTGCTGCAACACGACATCCTGTTGCCCATGAGTAGAAACCAGAATGTAATACCTTGCTAATCAATCTTATCTCAAATAAGACTGAGCACACAGATTATTATGATTCTAAGACAGGTTTAACATTTGGACTGAGCATAATGAATAGTACTCTACCTGTGAAATGTAACAACCCAGGAAATTGTAAACTGCCACACTCGTCCAAAGAGTGTTAACTTTGAATTTTGCTCTTCATTTGAACAGCTTCAACTTTCCTACCTTACCGATGAGACCACCTCAAAGAAAGGAATGTGACTACCTGCTGTCTCCACTACGGAGAATTTTCTTTAATAAAGTAGTCAGAAGTGGGCTGTCCAGACACAGCTTCAGAGTAATGACTTGTTTTCTTTCAGTATTCAAACTTTCTTGTTTAAAAAGTGTGTTTTGGTCTTTGTAAGGACAAAGGAAACCAACACTATCATAAGTAGGCTACTTTTGTAGCACATACAGGAGTTAAACCGCTTACAACAAAATAAGTCCTTTTTAAAAAAAACTACAATGAAAATAAGATTTAGCCAGAAAATCTCACCTGCTAATCTTTTTTAGTTTAGTATTATTTGCAAAATATTTTTATTTACAGTATTTTTTTATTATTTTAATGGCACCTGTCTTCCATACAAATACAAAATAATTACAATATTGCAGATTTTAATTTTTTTCTCTACTTCTGTTTTGTTTCATTATTTTCAAAACATTCTGTAACTTAAAGTCTTCCACTTTGTAAAAGTTCAGAGTGAGAAAGATAAAACCTGATGGGATGGCTGAGGCGGAAAACATCCACATAACCAGCAGTCTGGAATTAGTGAGGGGATAAGAAGGCACTCACTCATTTTATTGCATCGATTGGCCAGACACCAGAGGGAAATGCAAGTAAGGGGGAAATAAGACTCCTTTTGTTTAGCTATGCTTTAAATCCTGCTAAGTGGAAACAGCTTTGAAAGTGTCCCTAAATTGTTTTTCTGTTTCCCATCCAACTTTACTTCGTTAGAGGAGGAAAACAACAGAAAGGTACAGACTGATCTGCCTAAAATACTAGTCTAGGTCAAGCCTAACTTGCTTGTTGCAGCTGATAACTGCAAATATCAGTGGCCACAGGCAGCACTGGCATAACACACCACCCATCCTAGGAACCTACTGGAGTAAGTTACTGCAGTCAGTGTCAGAGTGGAGCCAGCCTGACGTACTTGCCCCCAAACCTTCCCAACAACTTGTGCCTCTAGACCTAATCTGATACAAATTTCCCCAACCCATACAGGCTCTCAGGCCAGAAATTTCTCCTTCAGAATAATTTTGCTGATAATTTTAATGGAGTGAGCCACGTTGGTAAAACCCATCACAGAGAAATAGCGTTGCCAAGGGCAGCGAATTATTTGTTGGGGTTTTTTTGTTTGTTTTGTTGTTTGTTTGTTTTTTAAACAAGGGTGGAGCAGCTTTGCTGTCGGCACACCTCCTCATAATGCAGAAGCTGCCTCTCCATCAGGAAGATCTGCCATACACCTCTTGCACCAGCCATTCTTCTTGCACATCTAAGCCCTTGTGTCAAGTCCACAAAAGCTCAGGATTTTGCTGGGGTTGTCGGGCCTTTGCTGACACTGTTACTCTGGGCTGCCTCAGCAGAAAGCAGCTAAGAACAACTTGTCCAAGTTTATTACGAAATTTCAAGCAAAGAAAAAGGCTGATGGGATACTGGTGGATGCAAGGCCCATATTTTTGCTCCCATTGATGCTGCTTATTAGGCTATTTCTAGGACTGTCCTGTCGAGTCCTTGTGCCGTTCCAAGAAAGACTGCCTAGTGCGGGATTTACCAGGCATATACATAGGGCCAGATGCTCATCTTTCATGTGTGTTACCAAAACGGGCCTACTGACTTTAGCAGTTCTACTGCTTCTATTTACCCCAATACTCACAAGAGTAGGTTTAAACAGGCATCATTCCAAAATCCACACTTAACAGCTGTTGCCAGTAAGTTCAAGTAGGCTATAGAGGCTCAAGCTTCCTAACAGGTATGCCAACAAACCACACTATTTCTTCCACACTGCTACAAGCAACTCTCATATATACTACATATTCAACCTGTCTTCAGATCGCATGCTGGCAGGACAGAAAGCATTGCTACCTGAGAGCTGAGAGCAGAATACAAGTCTAAATAAAACACCATCACATAGAGCTTATGTTCTCCATCATGCTATCTCTGTCTTATGCAGAAAATCCAAGTTCCCTACCTCGCTATTCCTTCCAGTGCTTGCTTGCAAAGGGCTTTTTTGATTGTTTGTTTTAAAGGCCAACAGCCAGCTAGAAGCATGTCAGCCTGTACATTCAAAAAAAGAAGGCACAGGCGTCTTCGACATCAGAAAAATTCCCCACCAAAAACACACAAGGAAGCCTCATAGCATTTAGAACGTTTTGGCACCTGTCGTGCTCAGGAGTGATCAAGCACTACAGGTTTTAAACTGAGCAGAACTCTGTAAAATTAGGTGTAAGATCAGTCACCTACAAAGGATGGTGTCTTACATGTGTTGAATTATGAAGTCATGAACTCATCTGACAAACCCAAAAGGTCTGCCCATCTCACACAGAGCAGAATGCTCCCTCCCATCTGGTGTCCATGGCTAAAGCCCTTATGAAATATGATTTAAAGGCATTAGAACAACTTTGACAGAAAAGAATAAAAAAATCTATAAAGAATATTGCAGCTGCTGCTGCAGTGCTCCAGCTTGCACAGAAGTAGAATAGCTTACCCAATTATTTTCTTAGGGGAGATTCTTCCTGCCTGGATCCTCAAGCATCAGCATCTCACTATAAAACTCGAGCAGTGGGAATCCAGCTTTCAGGAACCCTGTGCAGCCAATGGCTGCAAAATAAAGCCTTGCAATTGATCCCTATCCAGTTTACAAGTCCCCAGAAATGGTATCAGCAAGCATAACTAACCTGCATTCTTTTCCACTCCCCTTTGGCCCTGCAACAGCTTCTTACTCTTTCCTAGCTGTTAGCTAGTTCTTCTCCAAGTTCTTTTATTAAAACCTTTTCTCTGCCCACACAGTGATAATTGCTCCCAGCAGCCATGACCATCCGCTCTCATCATTTTTGTAGACATAGGCATTGGCCAAACCACTTAGGGGGCGTATAGCACAGAACAGTCTGAAACATGCTTCTGTTTGCTGTGGGTTAGAGGTGCTTATTGGTTAAGACCACTCTCCTATCAGACAAGCAATGGGTTCCCTCGCACTGTTTATATACTTGAAATAATTCACTAGCTAACACTTTTCTCAGCTAAACAAATGCCCACCTCATGAAATGGATTCAAACTTCTAGAGCACAGAGGTTACACAACAAGGGTCAGTATGCAAAGCCTAGTGCCAGAGACGTGCAGCTGTTTCCCTCACTCACACTCCCTCCTGATTATCGAACATGAGAATCCCACTTGTATTCCAGATACAAACGTAAGCATGTTATATTCCAAAGCTGGGCGCCGTTCCAAACTGGAGTGCTAGGGACATCCAAGTCTGGCCTACTTGTCAGCATAGCATCAAGAATGCTGGGACAATAGTCATTCATTTTGCAGCTCCTGCATAATTCCACGCACCCCACCCCTGCCTTGCATATATACTCTAACCCACCAGCAAAGCTTTGTCCCCAGGCCATATTCTTACACAAATATTGTAATACCTCTGCTTATGGAATCCCTATGCTGTTTTCAAAAATCATATCAAGCAAAGAAGATCCCAGTTCAGCGAGACACTGAAACATTTGTCTATGCATCACCATTGCTACCATTTATTTGCTAAAGAAAAGATACACTATTAAATACCTTGCAGGAACAAGATTGGGAAGAGAAGGTACCTGACAGGGCCGGGAAACAATTTAGGAAGCAATGGATGCTGAGACTTGGGTATTGTAAAGAAAGGATCCAGAATCAGAGTGAGATCGCATAGCTAATACAGCCACTAAGTGCCACTATGGGACACCTGCAAGAAGCAGACTGGAATATTCTTGAGTGCTGCATTACAGCTGCATGAGCCTAGATTCACACAGCCTAAATTCCGTACGGGTGCCTGTGACTAGTGTATCCCATTAGGTAACTCCGGGAGCTATTGCACTCAGGGGCCTAGCTTTAGCCTCCTTAAGGCTGACTGTTGGGGCTGTGTTAAAAACAAGCAAATGGAGAGATCAGATTCTGTTCCCATTTGTAATACGCAGTTCTAAACTAAAGGCTTGGTTCTGCCGATGCTGGCTTCAACGGGAAAAAGGGTTGTCCAACACTGTCACAATCAAATCCGGTTTATACTGCCTGTAAGATTCTTTCTGCATTTATAGCGGTGTAAACCGACGTAGAACATCACCTAAGTTTATACAGCAGTCTTAAAACATATACGCATGCTGCTGTTAAAATCTTCTGCGCAAATTTTCATTTACTGTTTTCATAAAGCCAAACCAGCAGAGCAACTGGTACTGTCGAAAGTCAGGGTTAAGAGTCCTGAGAAGAACCAGCATTACTCTACATCCATAAGGGCAAAATCTGGCCTACAAGCGGTATTTCCTTCTGAAAGCACGGTCTTAACAAAGAGAGATGCTCTGAAAGAAACCTGCTGACAGCAGCACGCACATCACCCTCCTGTCCTACTGCGCAGCGGTTGCTCCATTGAGCTGCCACCTCCCCAAACGCACGACACGAGTGGGTGCGTTAGAGTTCAAACCCGTTACGCACGTGCGGTGGGTAGGGTGACCA
>NW_010389621.1:0-229 GCF_000710305.1 Buceros rhinoceros silvestris
AGACCGTGGCACTGTCCCAGCCTGGTGACAAAGGACAGATTCAGAGCAGCCCGGCACACAGCTCCCGTCTGGGCAGCAGAAAGCCCCTGCCCTGGCCTTTCCTGGTAGAAACCAGCCCACGTTTTCTCCCCAAAACCGAGCGTGGCTCCCAGCAACGACCCCAAACCAGGCGTCTGTCCCTGCTGCCGTGTGGCTGCCCATCCTCGGCATCGCAAGCAGCTCCGTCCCT
>NW_010389621.1:902-1115 GCF_000710305.1 Buceros rhinoceros silvestris
TTGTGCAAAGTAACACAAACACGGCGGTGCTTTACGTGCTGGTCATGCAGAGCCATCGCCAGCAGCTTGCAGGCGGTGGGAGAGCAGCGCTCTGCAGCCCCACCTCACCACGCATCACCTCTCTCAGACGGTCTCTCCAGGACACACCAGCTGCTCCCATCACCTGCTGGCAGTGGGGTTGTGCTGGGGAGGTTTGCTGTGCTGGCTCTCAAT
>NW_010389621.1:1231-2209 GCF_000710305.1 Buceros rhinoceros silvestris
CTCTCAGTGCTCGTCCTTGGGAGCTCCGAGATGCAGCACAAGTACGGGCTTGGCACCAGGAAAACCACGTCAGCTCCTTCCAGTAACGCGTAACAGGAGGTGGAGGACCCAGATCTGCCACAGCACCGCGGGTGGATCCTGCCCTTTGAAGAGAGGGTTGCCGAAAGGTGCGAGGGGCGGCAGGGCACCCCACACAGAGCCCACCCAGTGCCCCACGGATGCCTGCCGTGTTGATGAGTCCATTTGACGGTCAAATTATCCGGTTGTGCCTTGTCTCAGAGCCTCTCCCAAGCCAGCAGCACAAGCAGCATCGCGCAGCTTCCACGAGTAACTATGGCAACCCAGAGCAAACAAATGATGAGTTCCAGCCTCCTCATGAGAAGCCCTGGCTGCTCGCCCCGTGCTGGGGTCCACGCCTGGACCTGTGGAGGGAAGGATGGAGAAGACCAGCCAACGCACAGCGTGTGGTCCTGAAGAGGACCAGGAGCTCCTCCTGGCCCCAGCTTTCCTCTGCACTGTCCCCAGGAGCTGAAGGAACTGCAGAAACAAGGATGATGCCCCAGCTGCCCTCACCCATGAGCAAGGCATGGAACAGAGGGAGATCAGAGGTTTTACAGGGGGCAGGAAAGTCGTGGACAGGACGATGAGAAGGAAATGGGATTAGAGTAGGTTAGAGATCGGGATGGATGGAGATGGGATGGGATGGGATGGGATGGGATGGGATGGGATGGGATGGGATGGGATGGATAGCATTAGTGGCCCCTGATTTGCCTCCTCAAGCGGGCTCCGGGTAGTGTCCTGGATAAGAACAAGTTAACGGCTCAGGATGGAAATCAGTTAATTAAGACTCAAGCAAGAGAAACCTCTTTTGCAAATTGCCCAAGTTCCTGACCTCTGGGAGCTGGTATCACCCCAGGGAAGTGGGGAGGAGCCGGGAACCATCCCTGCCATCCCCGTGACTCCGGCCGTGTGATTTTG
>NW_010389621.1:2410-2626 GCF_000710305.1 Buceros rhinoceros silvestris
CTCCCCGCTGGCCAGGGAGTGCTGCCAGGGCTGAGGGCGATGGGGCCGCTGCCAGCCCTCCTTTCTGCACCCTCGCTCCCAGCTCCGCTCGCCCCTTCACACCCTTCCCAGCCCTGGCCCAGAGCCCACCTGGGCTTGTGGTGCCCCGAGCCGTGGGGCCCTGGGGGCCCTGGAGCAGTTTAACACGTTAACACCGAATCTCCCCGCAGAGAACCA
>NW_010389622.1:0-239 GCF_000710305.1 Buceros rhinoceros silvestris
AAGGGCGGGGGAACCCCTGCTTCGCCCTGGGATTTCCAAACTGCCCTGGCCCCGCCGATAAGGGCAACGCTCGCGCTTTAAACCCCCTGGGAGGACGGAGCGCGGGAACCCCCAACACACACAACCTGCGTTGTTACGGAAATTAAACCCTTCCTGCCTGGCGTGACCGAACAACCCCCGCGTGAGTGGTTTTCAGGTCGCGGGTGGTGGGGCTGGGGGGGGGGGGCGTGCCGCTGCCG
>NW_010389622.1:532-818 GCF_000710305.1 Buceros rhinoceros silvestris
TCCCTGGGACGACTCGGAGCCAAGCAGCGATTTGCCACCAGCTCCTCGGGTGGCGGGTGCTCGCTGCTGGCGGCAGCTGGGAGCCGAGAGCTGCAGAGCGGAGAGAAACGCGCGGGGATGTTTGTCACCGGTTGGAAGGACTCGCTGACTGTCCCAGCTCGTGGCCCTGCGCTGCTTGGGGGATGAACGCTCCCGCCCTGGAGCTGCGAACCCCACCCTGAGCACGGCTTAAATTAACGAGGTCTGGAAGTTCGTTCCTGCCGCTGCCCCGAAGCCCCCTCGCTTC
>NW_010389622.1:1255-3577 GCF_000710305.1 Buceros rhinoceros silvestris
TGCCCACGCGGGTCTCGCCGGAGCTGCCTGCCAGAGGTGCTGCGGGTCACGCTCAGCGCTGAGGCCAGCTGCTGGCCACCTTCCGACGCCGATTCTTCCCGGTTAGCGAGGGTAGGGCTCGGCCTGGGTGCGCAGGGAAGGGAAAGCGCTGCTTGGTGGCCCACGGGGGTCATTTGGAAGAGGGACCTGGCTGGCCCCACGTAACAGCGACGGCACGGAGCGCTTGGGTTGGGCAAGGACAGCCCACACTACTTCGAGAGGCGCGGTGGTCTTTGAGGCTGGAAGGGGCAAAAGGTGCTGGAGTCCCGTCTCAGAGAGGCGATGGCCTGGCAGAGCCTTCGCACGACAGCGCCGCGGCCCAGAGGCCTCCACGGTAACAGCCGAGCACTTGCTGGGCAGCCCAAGGGCCGGGGTGAATCTGGCATCCAGGAAAAGGAACAGATCGAGCAGACGCACCTCACCGCCCCTGCAGAGAGGCAGGTTGTGCAAGGCAGGGCCATGTCCAGGCACCTTGTCCCCGAGGACGCTGAAACGGGTTCCCAGAGGAGGCTGGGGCCCTTCTGACCTCACCGGGCAGAGACCTGGGCACCAGCAAAGCAGGACTGGCTCCGGCTCGGCAGCAACGAGCTCTTGGTGGGGTGAGAGGGTTTAATCTCAAACAAGAGCAACCACCAACCTACCCAGCAACCCAGAGAGAGGCGACACACAGCACGGGTTCATCGCGCCAGTCCCGCCTTGGAAAGCACTTCGAGGAGGTTTCCACACCTCGCGGTTGCAGCAAGTGACAGGGAACCCCCCAAGCAGCTGGACAAGCCCCATATTAGCGTATTAAACTGCTTCAGTGTTAGTGTCTGACAGTCCAGGTAGCTGCTCCCCCCCTCACACCTCAGCACCCCTTCGCCAGCCCGACATCAGGCACCGAGGTTTCACGTGCAGCCGCTGAGGTCAGGGTACCGATTTCACCGTGGTGGTTGGGGGAGGAAGGGGAAGGGTCTACATGGTAGAAATCATCTACAGGAGGAACAAATCAAAATTCCCGAGGCCTGGGAGGAGGGTCGGTGCTTTCCTGTGCGGTTAGGGGCAAGAGGCCTATCGGAGATCCATGAGGACCACGTCTCTCTCGACTACTGACACATGATTGCAGGTCTGGAAGAAAGAGGCAGAGAAAAAGGGTTATCGGGGTGTTCCCACAGCTCAGGCGAGTCTCCTCTCCCTCCGGACGCAGCCTGCACCCAGCGTCCTTCGCGGAACAGCCCTCCCAGGCCAGGAACTGGTGTCCCGTGCCACACAGAGCCCGTGGCAGGACACGGACGTAAATCTCTCTCTCAAAGCCAAGCCTTTGCCACTGCCTTGACCTGGTTGCGCCCAGCCGCGCTCTGCCTCGCACCCCCCTCACGCGCTGACAAGCCAGAAAGCTTTTGCAGCGCAGCTCGAGGCAGAGACAAGCCCCTGCCAGGCTGATCCTCCTGTCCCGGGCCACAGCCTCACGCCTCGACACAGATACAGAGTCCAGTGAAGCAGCCAACCCGCAGCACTACGGCCCCTGCTGCCTCGCGGGGCGACTCACAGTGAAGAGCGGGGGGTCTCTGGAGTGTGGGTGGAACCCTTTCTGCCGGCAGGAAGAGATCTCGTGCAGGCCGTGCTCTGTCAGCTTGAAAAACCCCGTCCTAGAGCAAACACACACACAGCTCCGTGTAGCTCAGGCCTCTGCAAACAGAAGCGTCTCCCGCGTCTGGAGGAGCACGCTGGGGTCTGCTCCCGGAGAGCAGAGATACCTGCTGCGGGATGCTCCTCTGCCCAGGACACTCCTCTCCCCAGCCCTGCGGCTGCAGACCAGTCTCCTGTCACTGGTGAGCCACCACGGCTCAGACACGACCTCCCTGCCCCAGCTCAGAAGAGCTGTCAAATCACACAAGCTCTTCTGGTCAACCTTTCACTGCTGTCCCACTCCAGGAGTCTGACAGAGGACGAGCTGTGGTAAACAGCCCTTCGATACCCTCTGAAGAGCCCAGAGCAACCTTTGGTTGAGCCCCACGGGCAGAGGGAAAGGTCTTCCCCACCCCCATCCGCACTTACTCCTGGTATTTGGGGGAGCACACAATAGCGATGGACTCCGGCAACATCATCTGGTAGGAGCAGTGCGTGTGCAGGTCGACGCTGGAGAGGAAGGCTGTCTGCGTGGGGTGAGTCTGGAAGTGCACGAGAAAAGCGAGGGGGTTACAGCAGGGCCAGGCAACCAGTCGGAAAATACAGCTACAGACAGAGTCTGGGCAGCCCCCGGTGTCAGCACAGGCTGGGGGTGAGGGGATGGAGCAGTCCCCA
>NW_010389623.1:0-552 GCF_000710305.1 Buceros rhinoceros silvestris
TGGGCAGTGTCCCCGGCTCCCCACCCTTTGTGGGGGAAGGGCAACGCAGGCTGCTTGGAGCTGTGTCGTCCTGGGGTTTCTTCTGAAATCCCGGCAGGAGACAGTTCCAGGGTCCCCATCCTCGGGGGTCTTGGAACTCGGGCCCCACCTTAATGGAGGAGCTGTAAGAAATAGGTGGCCAGGCCTTGAAAAGGCAAAAATACACCTTTGTGTATTTATTTTTCCATTACTATGGAAGGCCTTTTTGCAGTAGACAAGTTTGTTAAGCATAGGAGGTTCATGGTAGCTTGGGCAGCAGTTTGCATTCTGGTGCCTCAGAATAACTTATCTGTTACATTATTTCATAATATGGTGAAATTTATTTGGAACAGATTGTGTGGTTTAACTGGCCTTTTTTTTTTTTTTTTCAAGAATAATTGCTGTAGGATTAGGCCTTTAGAAAGGTGTCCTACTGGCTAAAGTGACAAAAGAGTAAATAAGTTTATGTTTCTTTCTCTCATGAAGGTTACCCCGAATTTTCAGTTACCTATGCAAAGCTTGCATTTAGGTCTC
>NW_010389623.1:675-9092 GCF_000710305.1 Buceros rhinoceros silvestris
CTGCTGACAGCATCTTCAGACTTCCATGTGAATGTCATACAGCCTACTCGGTTTCCTCTCTTGGTCTCATGAACTTCTACATGTGAGGGGGAAATAAAAGAGATGGCTTTTGAGATATAGGGTGTCTGAAATACTGTGAAGTAACAAATTCTTTTTTTGTTCTCCGTGTAATTTTGTGCCCACCTTTTTTCCTAGGTCAGCAAGCAATTTGATGATTGTAGATTAACTTTTTTCCTCTCCTCTTTAAAACTTGTCTTTCTACCCTCATATTTGGTTACCCAAAATCCGCAGTGCTTTGGATTAACCATTTCTGTATATCTCTTCTAATCTGATGCTTATTTCAAGCATAATTTCATCTTGGGACAGTATCCCTTACATGATTTAGATATCCAGAAGAACGAGGTGTATCGTAGCAGAGATGTACAAGTTTTTATTTGTAACTTTGCAAGTCATCGCTAAACTCTGTTCTAGTTAAACCTCTAGCAGGAAGATGTATCTTATTTTGTTTTACATCTTAGACTGCAAACTCTTCCAGGCAGAGGTGTTGTTGGAATAAAGATGATAATGCCAAGGGAAATAAACTAGGCAGTGGAGTCGTACGCAGAATGGGACACTGATGTGGTTCAAATAGCAAAGGCTCCACTATCCCCAGTATTTTGATCTGTTTGTATCTTGTGGTTATGTGTAGTCTAGGACTTTGATTCTAACCTAATCACACTGTATCAGATCTTATTTGAAACTCTTCTTAAAAGGTCAGCATCACTAGTAGTCTACCTATTTCATATTTCTTCTTTCTTTCAGACTAGGTAGTTCCTAATAAAGTTTCTCAGTCTTCAGGAGTCTTCACTTGGAAAATATATCTCATATCCTCAAAATTAAATACAGTATTTTAGGACTAAATTTTGGGGAAAATAGTTCTCTATATTACATGTACTGATATATTACTCATACACATGTAACTATGCATAACATATTATTTTAAATGCACTTTATCTTTGTATTAATTGATTTTTTTTTTGCTCGTACTCAGATGGCATATGCCATTTTTCAGATGTTTCTATTTTGTTTATCAGTGTGGTTCGAGTGATTCTGAAAGACGGATGGACAAACAGGGAATTAGAAGAAGTTGGTTAAAGACATCAGTTTGTTAAGCTAGAATAAACCTGCAACACTGACTGTATTTAATCAAACAGTAAGCATATTAGAATTAGATTTTGAGAATAGATAAATCCTTGTGCTCAGTTTCTGAAAGGTAAACGCTTATACTCTGTAATATTCCTTTCAGGGTGATGTTACTTTCTCCATACTTGTTTCAGTTTCTGTCCAATGGTGGTGACATTTGGAAGTTGCCAGTACTCAAAAGTTAACTGATAATCTTGTTTCAAAGATGAAAGCAAAGATGAAATCTTAAAGCATCATTACATGACTATTACTTACACGAAAACGTGTTTTCCTTAATGGTTAATAATTTGCTGGTTAAGGGTACTTGGATAAAACAGGACTTCGTTCCTTGAGCAAAAGACTAGCCTATGTTGTTTCTGGATGAAATTGAGGAAGAAAACCGTCTATTTCACATGACTGATCTCTTCTAAATTAGGTGCAATATTTGTGTTAGATGAATGGAGGGTAAGCAATGCACTAATGGCTGTAAAGCAGTAATCAGAGTTGCTTTACTTTCATCTTACACAGAATATTCTAAAGTTCCCATTAGTGGATAGTAGTCGATTCTCTGCTGGACAAACTTGAATGTTTAACCTCTGAAAATACATAAAAAAGCCCAGAATGGAGTATTTGCTGTACAGCATAATGTTTTTGACTTGTTAGCATGCTTTCTGTTTCCAGCTTTTGTCACTTCCCTGGTTTTAGGGTATCCATTCTGGATATCGTGGGCATATCTGTCTACTAATGCTTATGCTACTAGATGCTTCTTCCAAGACTTGTCTAATATGTAGAGTGAAACAAGATGTTGAGGGAACGATCCCATGTGTGCTCCGTTTTCTTGAGTATCAGTAATTGTTCAGAATGAGGTATACTTTAAACATGCTTTGTAAAACAGATTGAAGAGAGTTTTAAAATGGCTATATTTACTGTTGAAACTAAAGGCACATGTGTCACTACTGAAATTCTGGCTAAGCGTGGTAGAGCTAACAAATACATTTTAATTGAGGTTTTTATACATCTTATCTGGAGCGTTTTTTAAGACTGTAGGCTAAATTCTGCATTAGAGTACGTGCTGAGTCTTGTTCTGGGATGCAAGTGGGCAGCTCCTAATGGAATCTTCCTGGAAGCTACGTTGCCCCATGCACATGCTTTATAGCATCCGAATTCATCCTCTCTGGCACTATCAGATGTTTTGGAACGATAGTGAAATTAGGGATGCTTTGGCAGTGTTTCAGTATCTCAGTTTTGGAAACCTGTAACTGTGTTGACTGTAACTGGAGTTGGAAACGAAGTCATTTAGTTGTGTAGTGCTGCTGCGGGACTTCCCCAGGAGTTGTGTTTTTTTCATCATAGAACTATTTACAGGAATGTTGCAAGGAGTCAAGTATCCTATAAATAACAGTAATTTTTAACCAGAAAATTAAATAAATATTTTGAAGTGTAATTTTAAAGAATTAGATCTTGCTGTCTTTTATTGGTTATTTTGTTTTTTTTTAAATTCAGTAGTGCATGGCATCAGGCCTTCGTAAGTTGACCCTATAAATTTCTGACTGAGGGTTGGCTTATTGGTGCTGTGAGATGCATTTGATTATCTTTATCAACCACTGCATAACTCATAGATATACCATAGTAAAAAAATTGGCTTTTCCTTAATATGTTTAGGAACTTCGGAGTGAAGAATTATATGTCAGTGGCTGATCAGCTGCAGTAGTAACTTCTGTTACAGGCCTGAGCTTGTGTTATTAAGGGGAATAATTAAGTAGCCATTTTACAATTCTCTCACTTGCATTTTTCGAAGTATCATTTGCCTGTCAAGTGTAGTAATGTATTAGATCTTACATTTTAGAGCTACTTGGTTTAGAATTTTCATAAATTTTTTCACTGGACTTTGCTTTATTATGAGATACTGCTTTTTAAATAGAGATTCCATATATGGCAGACCATACCTTGCCACCTTTTAGACCACTTTTTTCAGTAGCTCTGTAGTTTGTTGACTTTACTGATATCTGTGCTTGATTTGTTGTTTGATATTTTCCTTTTTCTTTCTCACACCCCCTGCCCCCAGCCCATCTCATCATGATTCAAATGTTCAAAAGAAATAGTATACAAAAGAGGAGATCTGTCAGGAACTCAAAAGTTCAGGAAATAGCTAGCTTTTGTGCTTTTATGTAGGGCCTCCTCCTCTCCAAAAGCAAACTTATTTTGGCCAGTTGTTGTCAAGGCTCAGGTAAACTAGGTAAATTCCAATAAATAAAATAATATTGTAACCCCTACTCTGCAGGTACTTCTAAACACTAACTCGATGAAATATAAGTCTTTGACAGTCTGGTAGTACATTTGTTCCACTGACTAAATGGAGTTCGCTCTCTCTTTTATTTTTTTTTTCTTTAAAATAGACATGCGGTCCCTGCCCTGAAGAGCTTATGCTCAGCTTGGTTTTTGATAAAAGGAGGTGTAACAGAGTAGGATGCAACTATTAGGATTTGGTTTAGGTGTATGGTTAACTTGAGAAGAATCCTCTATTATGACTTAAATTAATCTAGCTAGAACATTTCAAACTTTAAAACAAGCTTAATGGTTGCGTAACATTCACATTAATAGCTCTTTCTTAGCTTGTGCCCATGATCAGGCATTTTCAGCTAGTACGTCTGAGCCCGCAGGTACATCTATTGGCGGTTCGTTCACATTTTGTAGTACTGCCCCTGGGAAGCATGAGCCTGTGTGTACTCATGACCTTGATGTATATCCAATCCCTGAGCGCTCTGTTTCTTCCCCACCTCCTGCACCTGCTCTATCATGGTCGATTGATAACAAGAATGATTGGTTGTGAATTGTTAAATGGAACATGTGGAAAATGTGCCCAAAAAAATGGCTTCTGGTTCATGGGCATCTGATCTGTACTAGCTTATGTCCCGCTATGGCTTTGTTATGAGGCATTTGATTCTGGATGTGAAGGCAAAGGTTTGGGTTTGGTTTTTTTTCTTGCCATATTGGTTGCAAAATGGTTGAGAGAGAGAAATCTTTTACTCTAAAAAACATAGTGACTCCATTCCCCTCCCAACTTTTGTTTCCTAACTGTGAAAACAAAACTTTGTTGATTTAATTTGAAACTAGATTACTGTGAAAAGTTAGTTCTGAACTAGGCGCATATTGCTGAGAATATTCAAGGGTCTTGTCCAGTTCTTGTCCTACTTTTTTTTAATCTCAAACAGTATCTGAAGCTTCATTTGGCTATTTAATATCAAAATCTTTACTTAGTTATGACATTTATCCTTTTGTAGTGGTATCCCATCTTGAGGGGAGCCCACAGATCCTTTCACCTTTACAGTCTGTGTAAGGAAGGGATCCAGACTTGATCTCTTCTCCTTGCCTGGCAAGGAGAGCTGAGTGGGTTTGAAAATTCAGTTTGGTGCCTACAGGACTGATGTTTAGTCCCTGATGTATGTGTAGCCATGGTGGTCCTTAAAAAATACAGGTATGGTGAAGATGTGTGGTGGTGAAGTTATTAAGAGAAATAACTGGGAAATAAACTTGCTTTGCTTAGGATGTACAAGGCTTCCTGGATGTGCTAAGCAGTGTTTCAGATTTATAGGGCTCTGGGTCATCAAGATTTAATATGCTGGGGCTCCTTCACTAGTGTGAAAGAAGGTCATATATCCTCTTTTATTAAGGTAATGAAAACAGCTCCTACCTTTTCCTTTCTTGTGATAACTTTCTTATTTTAATAGCAACTGAGGTAGTTGTAGACTCCTGTTTTGAGAAAGAGTATCCTCTATGTGAAATTTTCCTAGGATAATTGAACAGAATGAAAAGTTTGAATTAGATAGATAAAAGAATGCTACAGTTCAGGTCTCTTTCTCTGCTAATATCTTAATCTACAAGTTCCTAATTTTTTGTGTTGCAAATGAATTTAACTGGGAAATAACATTTATGATGCCACCCTTAGTATTATGGGAACTGTCCAAATTGAGGCTTGTCTGAGAATGCAGTAAAATAAATATGCCTTTTTTTTTCATGAATTAGTTAATTTTATGTTTTAAAAATTCAAGGCATCCGTTATTGACCTTCACTTCCTAATCATGTGAGGAAACACATCAGACACAGTGTTAAAGATAGGCCTGAGCAACATAGTAACTGTCTTGAAGTATTTTCTTTTTTTATATATTTTCTCTTTTTTTTTTTTTAGAATGTACAGCTGATTTAGTGGTGTAGAATTTAGTCTGAGCACTGTTTTACAAAGTGGATTTTAGAGGAAAAATGAATAGGGTTGCCTGTGAGCCTGTTTGAGCCTATTGGACTGGTTATAGTGATGAAGAAAATCTTTCTTGGATTGCGAGCTTTAACTATGTTCTTAATTAATCAACTTACCTTCTGTTGTCCAAGCCACAAATGTAGTTCTCTCCAGCTCAAAATCCCTAGTAATAGGACACGCTCAGGTATCTTAGAGGGAGACATTCCTGTTCTGCGTCACTGTGTAGATTGGCTGTCTCTTTCCGCTCTTTATTAAAGGAAGCCTCAAGGGGCTTTGGTACAAGCTGAGTGCCTGCACTTGTTGGAACACATGTTAAACCTCTGTAGGAGGCCATGCTTAGTCTCTACTTGTCTATTTAGTTATGGCTGCTTCTTTTTTGAGTAAAAAGTAAAAGTTGGAGCTCAAAAGAGTTGAGATGAGTGACTCCCCTGGGTCATTTCTTAAAACTGAAAGAATAGCTTTCCTCATGTATATGGAGGAATCAAGATTGACTCCACTGTGAATTTTTCAGAAGAAAAGCTCTGAGTAATTCCATGAAGGATTGCTCTGCATAGTCTCTTCTCAGACCTAGTAAAATAAAGCAGAATGGGTAGCAGATGCCTCAGTGTTACTTGGGGTGGAATGTCACAAAGCTAAGTTTTCGTGCACGGTAGATCTTTACAATAGTTCTCAGTTGCCATATTAATTTGTTGAACTGGTTTGTAGTAGCTTTGTCAAGGGTTTACTCCTGAAGAAACTTCGAAAACATAAGACCACAATCATCTGGGTAAATAATTACGTTTTTACAGGGTTACAAACGTTGTTTTGAAGTCCAGAGCTTTGAATTGCCTTGAACTAGAACAGACTTGTCATCTGGGCTTTAGAGCTTCTCTTATGGTCTTGCCTTCTACTCACCTTAGAACGTGGCTGTGGGAGGTGAGTTGCTGGTGGTGCAGGAGTGGCCAGGAGTCCTGTGCCACAGTAGGCAGCAAGGACTAATTTCTTGGAGCGTGCATGGATGGCAGTTGCTCTTAGAAAAGGCTGATGACTTTTTTTAACTGCTTTGGCAGCAGTTCAGTGGTCTGTGTTGAGCTGCGAACAGATGGAGGATGTGATCAGCTGTTGGGGCAGTGTTTGCTGCTCTAAATAGCTGTTCCTTGTCTTCTCCAGGGAAGGGTAGCAGGCTGGGTAGAGGTGTCTGGCTGGCAGCTCAGGGGACTTCATTGTTCTAGATCTAAATTTTCAGATGCCTATCTTTATTCTTCTGTGTAGTATTTATGTCTATGCTATCAAAAGTGTTAGTTTAGTCATGGCTTGCATTGCAATGTCAGCTTTGCTCCCTTTGATCCATGTCAGTTGTTGCTCCTTTTGGAAATAACAGCTTCTCTGCTTAAAAGTTAAAGCAAAACCAAGCAGTGAAGAGAACTGGGCGGTGGTTTATGTACCAAATCTGTGAATATGCTGAAGAGGTAAGCTTTCTAAAGATTGTGTGTAAATACAGACATGACTAGCATGTAAAGCTCTCACGATTTGTATCTGTTTATTAAATATTATATGGTTGATAAGTTAGCTCTAGTAATTAAATCCAATAGTTGTCCTGTTAAATTGTGAAGGTCTCCTATGGACACAACAATCTAGTTTTCGGAATTCAGGGTGTAGACACTGGTAGCTTCAGTCTATAGTAAGGCTTTTAGATTTTTGTGGACAACAATGTAATAGTTAAGGGGTGATTTTGTGTAGTTTTCTTCTTCCCTTCTTGCTAAGGTCTCGGTCACCTCCTTTAGGAAATCAGCAACCATAGCGTAAGTAATTATTCCCCAAAGAGGATATTGGAAAGTAAAGGTTAGAGTAGTAGGCATGTTCCTCTGCATTAGAAGCTGAAGGAGATTTGCAGTAATGGGGATCTCATTTAGTTATACACTCAGAAAGCTAGTGGGAAGAGGGGAAATGCAAGTCTGGCTTCTGACAGAGCTGGTACATGATAACTCAGTTAAGAGTTCAGCCACACCCATCAAATGTTCTTTCTGTACCACCACCAACTATTTAGGAGCCATAAACCTGGGTATTTGCCAACTAGACCAACATCTCATAAAGACTGAAATGGCACCTGAATATACTTTGTGTGTAGCAAAATACTGCTTTTTCAGGGACTGGTCTGTTTTGGTCTGCTTTTATTCTCCCCATCTGTCAGAAATATAGAGAGTAATTACAGATCTGCTAAGTTAAGAGAAGTCTGTGGATGGGGTCTTTGGAAGGCTAGAATAAGACTAAAATGGCTTTGTCTTTCCTTTTGGATGATGTAAGAGATGAGTTGGTGTGGATGAGGACAGAAGGAGCTGTACAAGAGCAAGCATTATGATGTCCCATGAAATATGCTTAGCCTTTGAAATGGGCAAGTGAGTTAGTGAAAGAAAGACTCTTGAATGTATAAACTGAGCATGATATTATGTAACTTTTTTTGACTAAAGTTTTTTTTGGTTATGTCCCTTCATAGGTCTGTCGTTAGTATCATCTAAAATGAACTTTATATTAGCATTGTAAGGTGAGGGGAAGAAAAGGCTGTCAATTGAATCCTGCTGCTGGAAGAAGTCTACTAATCCAAGCCATGACTGTTTAAATTCTATGTATTTCTTTATTAGGGTGTATCTCATTGTGTGTAGTGCTGAAATTTGTTGGAAACTATTAAATGTAATGTACACGTAATGTTCTGCAAAGGGCTGTAAGGCTCTACCTTGACTCTTGTTCTGCTTTAAGATTTGTGTTGTCAGATCGCATAAATGACAGCTCCTTGCTAACAAAAGAAGTGGCTTTAGGCGGGGGTGCTGGACTTGAATGCACTCTGACACCCGCCTCTTCTCTTTGACGTTCTTTTCAAAAAGAGAGAACTAGTGCAAACAGCTGTACGTTGATGTGGCTGGAGTCTGTGCACTCACTATGGGCACCACAAACTTTAGGATTTCTTCTGTATTTTGGGATTGAAGTAATTTTGCTTCTAATTCTTTTTTTTTTTTTTTTTTTTTTTTAA
>NW_010389623.1:9144-19462 GCF_000710305.1 Buceros rhinoceros silvestris
TATTTTGGGGTTGAAGTTATTTTTCTTTTAATTTTTTTTTTTTTTTTTTTTTTTGAAAGCCAGTGCTTGTTTTCTGGGGTTTGGGGGTGTTGTGTTGTTTTTGTTTTGTTCTTTTTTTTTTCTTTCCTATGTGCAAAAATAGTAGCTTTAGCTCTCAGAGCAGAACTCTTCCAAAGCTAGGAAAGTGGTGCTACCACTGAATTAAACACAGGGATAGTTCAGCTGTTTTCCAATACTGAGTGGTTTTTTCCATTGATCTAGGTGCCAAAAGCTAGCAGTGTGATTTAAAAATACCTTGAGTTAACGTGTTTTCATAGGCAGACTCTGGTTAGTTTGTGAATATTGTAAGAAATTATGGAACCTCTTTCAAATTTTATAACCGTATTAAACCCGACAGTTGACTATTTCAAACTTGTTGTAGGGAGTATTTCACAGAGATGGATGTGAGACTCTGAATTTGGTTGATGCAAGCCCAGAGACACTTTCATGGACAGATGCGTGAGTGAGAATGTGTGTGTGCATGCTCATACATGTGTGTGCATGTATCCAAGCTTTATAAAACATGGCATTTTTGAATGGTGTTGCTATGTAAGTATAGGCATGAAGTAAATAGTTTGTATGTGTGCATGTACATTTTTTTTGGATTAGGAGAACATGGACATGTGTGATAGGGCTGCTGATGGACAAGTGCCTGAGTAAATACTTAAAGGTTCTTTGCCACACTGGGTCTCATCGTGAAACCCGTCACTGGGAATGGAAGAGTTTGCCTTAAAAAGCAGTTCTAAGCCACAGGACAGTTTTGCCAGCCTTTAGTGTTTAATTGGTGTGGAGTTAATGACTGAAAGGTTTCTTAATTGCTGCAATGCTTCCAGGCTGCTTATCTTCAATAAGCTGCTGCCACAACAGATGGCAAGTTAGTGGTTTAGCTGAGGTTCACTAGAAATTTTTCAGCACCTTATTGTAATGGTTGTAACTTGTAGCTATAGATAATGTATACATAGTTGAAACCCAAATCTTCAGAATAGGCTTCAGATGAATTAAGGTTTTATTTTGTCACTCAGCAAGAGATAGAACACTCCTTTATTGTCAGAATAAACTTTGCAGTTTTATCTGTGTGATCATTTTTTATTTAATCTTTACTTCTTTTTGCTGGCTACACCCAAGATTTGTCTCCACTGTACTGTCATTCGCCTTTTCAGGGAGTCTGCAGGGAATTGTACTGGTGTCTGCTGTGATTTGAGACAGCTTGCAGCAGCAGCCTGAAGTTGGCTGGGTTTTTTATTAGTGTCATAACTAGCTAAGAATCTGAACCACAAGAATAAAGCGAACAAGATTAAACTTCCATAATTTTCATATATATATGACTTTAAAAAAAGATTATGTTTTCAAAGGAAAAAAAAAGTTGTTTTGGTTTTGTCCTGAAAACAAGCTACCATACCTCTACAATGTCCTCCACTAGCCATAAATTTTGAAATCTTATGTAGAAGAAGGAGGAAATTTGTACTGAGGAACATTACATAGTAAGTTAGTTAAATATTAATTATTATTTAATGGTTTTGGAACTGCTCTTATTGGCCACCTAGCTTACTGGTTTTCAGAGTTATAGGGAAATCACAACAATCACACATACTTTGATTATTTAGACTGCTTGTTGCATTATTTTTAAACTTCATGGCTGTATCTTATGTCTTCATAATAAAAATGTAGAGCAATTTTCTTCTGTCAATATTTAAAGTCCTTCTGAGCTGAAGTTTTCGTTTTTAAGTAGAAGTCTAGAAGTGCTTGCCTTTGTGGCTTTTGACTAAGGATGTAGAAATTGGTATTTGTCTAAATGCTAAGCCAGTTCTGAAAGAAAATCTGAAATCAGTGGGTTGTGCATAATGATGTTTCTGGTTAGTGAGATTGTCTCCTCCTTTTTGGTTGATAAGGTGTTGGTGATGTTTTGACAGCTAAGCTGCAAAAGTCTGTAGTGGTCTGAGTCTGTTAAAGCCTAGAGGATCCTAACCAGTGTTAGTCCTCCCTTATACTGAAGACACTAAAAAAATCTGTCAAAGTAACTCTCAAATCTGTTATTATTTATGATAATTCCGGGCAAGTTGACATCCCTGTGATTAGCTTTTTCCATGAAGTCTTGGCTAGGCAAAATGGCTGATACATAGTGTGCAGTGTTATAATAGAAGGATACTGGAGTATGACCCTAATATTAAAAAAAAAAAAAAATTCCAAAATAATATCATTTTTACATTTTAATTGTCTTCCCAAGTTCTGATGAGAAAAGAATTTTCTATGGTTTCTTTGACTCTTGTATTTCCTTCTTTTTAATAGCAGGAAGTTAGTCTTCACCATTTTTTTGCTTGCATTGTCCCAACTCTGACACTTCTGCCACAAATACATTCTTTTGTATAGTTTGGTTGAGTAGCTTAACTTTCTGAAGTTAGATGCAAAGGTTTTTTAGTGTTTGTATTAACTTATCAGCAAAAAAGAGAGGATACTATGGAGTCTGCCTTTATTGGTGCATTTAAGGCTTTGTATTTATGACTAGTAAATTTTTAGTGTCCTTGACTTAATCTTTTTCACCAAAATGGATATTTTTGTAAGGACTATGAAAAAAAGTTTGGGTAAGTGTAGGAATAATCTATTAACATATATTATTAACATGTATTATTACGTGATCAGAGAGGTGTTACATCTCATGATTCTTTGTTTTGCAGGTGTCTCTGCTTAGTGGGGTTTACTGGGGTTTAGAGGCGCACAAATCTCTTTTGTTAAACCATGAGAGGATCACTGGAAGGTGATGTCTTTCTGGCATCACCTCTCTGTTGTGTCTGCTCCTCCAATATGTTGTGACTCCTCCTTTCCTCTTAGGCAAAATGTGATGGACACTAGTGAAGAGGGAGGATGACTGTAGCTCCTCCTTTTGGAAAGCCAGCCCTTTTTGTGGTCAGACATACTGATCTAGATTGACCTACTTGAAAGGAAATTTGCATTCGAAGGCTTGCAAACTCCACCGTAATGCCAGAAAATAGCGGTGGGAAAGGCATGTGTGGTAGCTGTGTGTGCCACTGCTACCGTGTGAATTTATCCTTCTAATTAGGTTGGGGTTTTTTCCCCCTTCTTCCTAGTTGTGCTTTTACTTATACATGCATGAGAGAGCGAGCACGCATTTGGATACCTCGTGAGCAGGTGCAGAGCAGGCAGTCTGAGCACCACGGTGTTTCGGCAACTGGACAGCTATCAGGGAGGCTGAGCTTTGTGGCCCTGTTTTTTCTGTAGGTGAATTGTCTTGGGTGGACTTTACTGGTTATAGAGCTATTTATCTTGTTTTAAAATGTTAATGGACAACATATTGGCAATTATCTATCTTGATACATACTAAAAGGTGGATGATTTGTCTGACAAATGTAATTCAATTTCTTTAAGGTCAATATTTTTGTTTGGTTTGGGGTTTTTTTGCTTTAGTTGTTTGGGGGTTTTGGGGTTTTTTTTTGTAATTGCAGTCTAGGAGGCAGACTAAAAATCCAGGCAACCATCTTTTAGAGGACTGCTCATAACCATCTAGTTTAACTATGCTTGCTTTACCGTTTAACTCTCGTGCTAGCCAAGGAGCCAGACTTGCTCCTCGTCTAAAATAGCTGCTCACTCTGCAAAAATGCTTTGCTGCAACCTTAGTGAAGCATCTCTGTTTAATTTCCTTCTGTTACTAAGGTATCCTTGCTGCCTGGACCATGATGCTTGGGTGTGGGTCTCTTGTTAAAGAGCCCGTTAGAACCTAATAATGTATTTTTGTGAAGGTACTTGTTTACTGTGGCTGAATTATGTATGCCTCACCTTCCTTTGTCATAGTAGAACTCATTAGACTCTCAATTATTTTAAGCTTGTGTGCTAGCTCTTGGGTAATTCTTTGGTTCCTTCTGCACTTTTTTAACAATCTCCCTAAGTTTGATACTAAAGCTGAGTTGAATATAATATTCCAGAATCTATTATCAGTGCTTGACTTCAAGTTTCATTTCATCCTTGGTTTTATCTCATTTATCCATGTTCTGGACAGTGCAGACAGCAATGATGATACTTTTGTCACTTTTTTGTTTAACCTGCTCTTAAAATGACCTCAGTGATGTAGATTCCACAACCTCACCAAGCAGCCTACCTTTGTCCTTAAATACTTGGTTGTTAATCTTCTGTTGCATAGAAATCTCCCTTGCAATTCAAACATTTTATTGCTTGTTCTATTTGCTGTGGATACAGAGAACTGACTCTTCCTCCATTTAGTATTCTGATCTGTAAGGTTGTGCCCCCAGTTTTTTCAGTCTTTCCTGCAAGTAATGTTGTCTGCATCTGCTAGTTGTTCCCCTGTGGTTTTTCTCCAGCTGTTTCTAGCTTGAAGATCTGTGTTCAGAATGAGTTGCACCTGTCCCTCTGAGACTTACCAGAGCTGTATTAGGTGGAAGGATTATGTCATGTGTCACATAAGCTGTACATCCCTCCCAAGGTAGCATTAGCTTTTTTTTCTAGCAGTCTGACCTGGTCGACTCCAATTTTGCATATAGTCACCTGTGTGTGTTTGGAAATTCATGGTGGTTCTATCAAGATTTTGCTTTTTAGTTGGTTGTGAGAAAGCCTCAGTAATTAAGACTGTCACAAACATCAGTCAAATAAATCATGACAGTTTTTCTTTCTCACCTGTGTAACTCTGTTATGGAAAAAATTGTACTGGTTGGACATGGCATATTTTTGACAAAACTAAGGTGGTGGTTCTTCCTCTCTGTATCATCTAAGTACTCATAAACACTTGTTTAAATATATGTGACTAACTTTTTTGGGAACAGAAAACAAAGCAATATTATTCCTCAGCCCTTCACCGTCCCTTTTCTCTCCCTCAGTATTTGGCTTCTTTTCTGGTGAGGTTTGTTTGGTTTGTGGGTTGTTGGTTTTTTTTTTGAAGGGTGAGGTGGTTTATTTGCTTTAAAGAAAGGGTTTATATATCTCATTTTTTAAGCTTCGCGTATCTCAGGCATCCTCCATGAGTTTTCAAAGACAGGATTATTGATTTTTGAGATGGCCCAGAGGATTTCCTGAGCAACTTGATTGAATGTTATCAGATCTAGCCAACTTGGAAAAAATGGAAGTATGGGTATTTACAATAATAGTCTGACTGGGTAGGTATTTTTCACATTTATTTGTGCTAATTGTGCTAGTCACCTGCTTGTAGTTGATCTCTTTAGTGTGGACTTGTTCTTTTTTAATCTCTTTTCTCCTCTTCATTCAGTAATGGACACATTCTCTTAGAGGTAGTAGTGTACTGACAGAATGATATCTTAGTAGCCTCAAGCTGTTTCTTGAGAATTATTTCATTTTGTGCCTTTAGCCTTTTCATTTCATCCGCTGTATTCTCTTGCCATTGTTATGAGTGCTATTCCCTTTTTGTGTGCTTTTTCTGAGTTATTATTCTCTTGCTATGTTTTCTATTCTCTTGCTGTGCTCGGTTTTCTCCAGTGTGTTTGTTTCTATTGTTCATTTGAGAATTAGCTCTTCTTGCCTTAGAACTTGCCTTCTGTGAGCTGTTATTTAGTGATGTTAAATCTGTCTTTTGGTGTTCTCCCTTCCTTTCCCTCTTCAGTAACCATTGACTTGACGGTTCACTTCCAACAAAACTGTCTCTTGTTGTTTACTGTCAACCACTTCTTTCTTGCTGGCTATAGCTAAAGGAAGAGTCTCTGTTGCTTTCTATGTTTAAAAAGAGTAAGTTCCTTGAATTCTTGCTGGATTTCTGCTATGTTCCAGTCCCAGTAGGTCTCTAGCTTCTCAGTGTAACCTTGTAACAAGAAGTCCTATGCTTTTTTTCACTCTTCTACCTGTCAGAAGAGGTATCAGCTGTCTGTCCACCATTTTTGAAGATCTGTAGTAAGCGTGTAGCTTGATAGCACTGTTTTATTTGCAGATTTCCAAGATACCTGTCTCTGATTTGTGATGCTTACATCCTTCCTTTAGGTATAGGGCATAACACTGCTGGGTGCTTGGATTTGTATATATTGGTTTGGTTGGTTGTTTTGTGTGTTGGTTTTTTTCCCCCTATTAACCGAGTATGTCCTTTTTCTGTTAGTGTTCATTCCAGCTGAGAATGGACTCTTATGGAGTAGTCATACTCTTGAGCATGTTCAGAGACTTCTAGCTCCTTTTCTTATGCTTCATACATCACTGTGCATACCTCTAAGACTAATGTATTGGTTGCTTATGAACTTTGTGTGAATAATTACATGTTCTTACTTTTAGGCTCTTGTTCAGGTTCCTCTGGTGTATCATCTTTGGACTCTTGTGATCCTAGTATAATGTATTCATTACTCAACAAGCAGGAGGAGCTTCTTTTGTGTGTTAAGTCTTTGGAATCTTCTGTATTCTCACCTACCAGCACACGGAACCTCTTCACATGATCAGAGAAGCCAAAGCTGTCCTCCGATAGCATTTTCAAACACACAAGGTCTGCAGGATGAGTTTGTTCCTGACTGTGTTAGGATATGGAGGGCTGACTGGGAGCTTCCTGTTGATTCTTGGTCATTGTTAGCAGTATAACTTGTACTCATGTAGATAAGCAGCTGCAAACAGTAGTTAGTGTGATGAATGAACATTGAACAGCTTTCTGCAACAGTTGGAAGGTGGTGCACATCTGTTGGTTAGACCAGATACATGCGAATTCTGTTCCTCTTAGCAGTTACTTCAGATAACTACTTTTGTTTTCTTGGGTCTGAAGGAGGCAGAGAACAACTGGAGCAGTATGCAGCCCTAGGTAGGGACAGCAGACAGCTTTTTCTGTATTGGCTTTTCCTTTGATACAGCTGTTTAGCTGCCTTTGTCTTTGACGGTCTCTTCATAGATTGCCTTGGAGACATCACAGTCACGATGTCTCAGATCAGCTGCCTCCTGCTTCTCCTTACACCCCATCTTCCAAAAACAAAACCCAGACCCAACCCCCCAAACCTACTTTCTAAGACAATCTGTAATGAAGAATTTACTGCACTGGGTGTTTTCCTTGTGATCTTCCACAGTATAGGAAACTTAGGCAGCTGTTTCTGAAAATCCAGTCCAGGGCTTGGGTTTGGCTCGCTATCTGGGTATAGCCCTTACATCTTTTCAAAAGAGAGTTTTGGAGGTGCCACTTTCCTTTTTTGTTCTGGTTATCTATGTTGGGATCATGGTTGGCTTTCTGCTACTAGCACCCCTGCTTTTTGGTGAGGGGTAGCTGAATAGACTCCCCTGATCCCTCTGATCTCTGCTTTTTAAGTTGCAGCAGTAGAGCAGATGCTTGGGTCAAAGGACTTCAAGCTTTACATATTTCCTCAGTTAATTCAGTAAATTTCTGGTCCCTCCCATAGTGATAGTTGAAGCACACCATGTGTTATGTTTCAGTAGTGTATTTCATGTGGCTATAAAAAATTTAATACGTGACGTGATGTTTGCATGTATGGTGGACATCTAGAGCTGGGCAGTCCTGTGATAATGAAGCACAAGGACTGACGTAATCTACGGTGGATATAAGCTCTACTTGCGGTTTCATTAACTTTGTAGTGATTTGTTAGAAACATAAACTTTGAATGTAGTTCTGTTAAAGCTTACTTGCTGCATCTTCTGTGATTTTGCGGATTGCTCTTAAGTCTAGCTATTAAACTAGGATTTTGCTTCTTATTGATGCTGATTTTTTCAGAACTGAAGGGGCTTGAAACTGGAGAATTATTTCCCTGCTTTGTATTGTCTGTGTAACGTCCAGGTACAGTGCATGCAATTTGCCTAACAGTTCTGTTTCTCTATGATGGGGAAGACATGGCTAGTGTTAGAAATTGTATTTGGTGAATCCTTCTGAAAATGCCCTCTCCCTTGCATGGTTTTACTTAATATCTTGGGACATTTTGCAGTTAACAGATGAGGTCACTTTCTTGTAATGTAATTCTTGGAGAAGAGCATCTACATTTGTAACATTGAAACTACATAGTCAAGTAATTAATTCCTAAGTGTGATCTCAAGCATCTTAAACTTGCCTTTGGATTAATGCTTCTTACTGTTTGTAGGAAAGTGCTGGCACGTTTTGGGGTTTTTTTGTTTTGCATAATGCTGTTAATTTTACATATTTCTGTTCAGGATTGAGTATAAACCACAGATTAAATCTCTAACAACTTTCTACTAGGAAAAAAATGTATATGCGTGGTTGTTACCTGTCAGGGCTAGCTGAGAGAATTTGGGGGTGTTCTAACTACCTGCTCAAAACATTCTTGGCCATTGTACTGGGGAAAAGAAATGCTTGAATCAACCTCATTATTAACTTCTGGTATTTTTTTTTTTTTTTTTTTTTTTTTTTTTTTTTTTTTTCTTTTTAGCACATGGGGCTGCATAATTGCTGGTAAAATGTTGACCATTTTTCTAGTGCAGGAAAGGCAGAATCCTAGTAGGAGGTGGATTGACTTTGTTCTACTGTGTCGTGTTTGGCCACAAAAGGAGGGAAGTATTGCATGTGGGATTGTGCTCCTAAAGAATTTGTGATGTGCGTAATTAAAACAAAATCTCCTTCCCTTGCTTTTTCCCCAGCAGAACCTCTGTTTTGGTGTTTGCACATCTGGGAATTACAGGCCCAAGTCTCTTTCCACTCAAGGCTAAGCTCATCCATGTGTAAATTAGTTCTGTTATTTTGTATACCTGTTGTCATTTTACTTGCCAGCTAGGGAATTGCTTTTAATGCTGCGCAGAAAACTCTTTAAATATAATTAATTACTGTACTTCAACCAGTAAAAGACATGATTTCCTCTTCCTTCATTATGGCTTAATATTAAACTTTAATTCAGTTTCAGGTTTTCAAGTTTGCTTTATCTTGCAAATTGTCCGTACCTTTACACAATACTTAAAATACTAAGGTTTTCTGCTTTGTTATTTTAAATGCAGTATTAAAAGATATATAAAAGCATTGTAAAAACTGCTGTAGGCCAATTTCCCTTCATCTCCCCTGCTGCAAACAGAATTTAAAAGAAATAGCCAGAAAACAAAGGCAGCTTATATATTACAATTGAGTTGCAAATATATTTGAGCAACTGCAAAGCTTTTTCATGTGAACTGTGGTAAAAATATGAAGGGACTTGGGCATTTTTTTGGGTATGCCTGTCTGTAGAAATACTTTTCTGTAGAAAGTGCCTTTCATTAAGTGATTCAACTTCATTTGAAATAGATCTTCACTGTCCACATCTTCAGGTTTGCTTCACATCCTTCACGCTGTGATTGATAGTCCTTTACTTCAGTTTTTATGTATTCTGGGAGATTTTACGCTGTTTTCGCAGTCCGCCTTTTAATTCTTGTCTTCCGCCCACCCCCAGTGCATTCACAGGGAACTTCATTGCTTCGCTAAGCTAAACGAACCAGACCTCTTGCTGATGACCTTGTTTGGCTGTCACTGTGTCTATTCCAGTTAGTTGTTTCTTGAAGGTGGTTGACCAAATGAGGTCTCCTCCAGAGGGCTGTGAAGCAGCACTAATACTTTCCAGTGTCTCTTGAGAACAGTGTGATGCATCTTGGAATCCTGTTTCCTCTTCACAGCCTTAGGGATGAGCATCAGCTATAACCAAATCCTTTTCCTTATTCACTTCCAAATCTTGATTGAGAATTAATCTCAGGAAGGATATTCAGGTGCAAATATAGCATAAAACTCTTGACATATCTCTGAATTTTTTAAAATTTCCCTTTAAAAAGTGAAATTTCTTGATTTGGAGCTGGGAATTGAAAAATTCTGACAGTTGGAAATGTAAAGTACAGATAATTATTTGAATAAGATGAAAAGGAAGAAGTTACAGAATTATCAGTACAAATCGTTAAATATGCATGTGCACAGAGGTACTTTTTAAATAACCAATTTCTAATAATGTACTTTTCTATTTACATGCAGTACCTCCGATCAATGCAATGCAAAATACGAAAATGCTAAGGATATTCATTGCTGCTGGCTTTAATCTGAATAAATGGTCTTATTTAGCCAAGTAATTGGTTCCACAAGTATAGGCATTTGTTTTCAATATCTTACTTCAAAACGCAGGTCTTTGATTTTCCTGTCTTCACCATTTCTTTGCTGAAGTGTTGTTGGTTTAGTACCTGAGTAAGGTGTAATATTTCTATGCTAAATTCCATTTTAACTTACTCTCTTAAGCTTAAATATAGGTATATATTTATTAAATATTAGTTTTATTAATAAAAAATTAATGTTTTGTTTTAGTTTGGAAGTTAATTTTTCCTGTGTTTATGATGGTGTGAGGAACTGGCTCGTCAGCTGAGACTGCCCCTTTGTGGCCAAAAG
>NW_010389623.1:19571-72145 GCF_000710305.1 Buceros rhinoceros silvestris
CTGGCTCGTCAGCTGAGACTGCCCATTTGTGCAAAAGTGATGCTTGTAGTTTACAAAGTGAAGTTTGATAGGTGGATAAAAGTGCAGCATTAGACATCTATTCCCACCCCAGGGGCAATATTTTTCATTTATTGCAATACAGTGTGGGTTTCAGTCTGGTAGATGATGCATATTTTTCTCGTATGTGTTTATAGATAGAAGCATGTTATAAATTGTGATTCTGATACTTCCAGGTTTTTGTAAGATGAGACAGATGGTTTTAGGTTCAAAGGAAGATAAAATGACAAGATGGGACTTGCAAGCATAGGCATTTTTCGTGGCATTAGGGATCTGTTGCTTTCTCCTGTAGCAGTCCTTCCCTGCTGGAAGGCAATTAACCATTAACCACCAGAGGCTTTAGCCAGTGCAGGTTCGCTAGGGCATTAATAACCGTTGCTTGGAAGCGTAAGTCTTCCTTGAGAACAAACGTATGTAGGGCCACGGGGGTGGCTAGGGAGTTTTATCTTCAGGGTTGGTGTAGCACTGCATCTAGTGTTTACTGTTGTTGAAAAAGTAAGGATGACTTTAGCTTGTTAGCTTTCAAATGCAGCAGGAGGTTTTTTTGTTCCTAGATGACGCAAATCTTCCAAGTTTTAGTCCTGGAGAACCTTCAATTACTAGTTGTAAATGTGTGTATTGCGAGTGGGTTACAGGGAATTGCAGTAATGCTGTTCACCTTTTTGCATTGGCTTAGATGTGAAATTTTGTTGATAAAGCTTCCAGAGGCCAGGGGATATAGTGACTTGGAAAGGGATTATAAGAGCTCTCAGCTGATTGAGGAAAATCACTATTTGTTCACGTGCTACAAACAAACACTATTCATGCAAGGATTGCTCAATTTTGTGTGACTTACTGAGACAGATTGATCTTTGGGGTGGCTGTGCTTATGGCCTGTGTCTAGCAGCATGGTGTTTTGTGTGGAAAAAAACTGAACAAGCAAACAAAAAGACTAGCCTGAACCTTAAATCTATTCACAATGGTATCAGAGGGGTAGGGATGTTACCGAGTATGCCGCAGGGATTTCTTCCTGATTACCAGGTCTTGTGGCTACCTAGTAGGAAGGATCATGCTAATTGTCTGTGTTCCTGTCTTCCAAGGGCCTGTCTTCTAACTCTTTTGAGCTTCTCAGAAGGTGGGGAATGAATGGCTCATCAGATAGAAACATCTGAATACATAAAAGAAGTGTTGATGGAGAGTAAACAAAAATAATGAGCTTTACTAATCGATTCTGAGCCCAGACTATTCTGTTTTAGATGATTTGCTACTTGCAGTATTTCAATGAAGGTTACACTAGATCATATCTTCTGGAAAAAGCACCCAAACAGGAATTAATTCAGAAAGGTCTTTGGTCTTTGTTAACACAAATTTAATGAGATACTGTGCCAGGTAGCACTTAGATATTTTTAAGTACAGCTTATGTAGGTTTGTTTTTAGTGGTGGAATTCAAAGAGTAACTACAGAGCACAGCAGGACTTCTGGTAGGATCTGGACACTTCATTCTACAAAGCAACTGTGTAAATTTTTTTTTTCTTTAGGTTGTTACTTGATAGTGTTTAGTTGTCCCATCAGCCTTTTTATAAAAAAAGAAGGGGAAGGATTTTTTGCAGTGGTTGAGGTAGGAATGAACATACACCCATCTGTAAGTTTCATGCAATAGTTTAAGTCTGCATCATTTGAATTAATGTCCAAGGAAGTAGTTTGTCCTTGTTTAATAAAAGAAAATAGATGAAAAACATAATCTTAGAGTATGACCTTGCTTTAACGTCCAGTTAAAAAGTTAAGCGATTGTAGGTCATTCTGTCTTACAATGGGGTACAGATTGGAGTTCCATCTTTTTAATTTGTTTTGGGAGTGATTCCTAGTTCCTGTAGGGATCACAGCTTTTTTTGTGTGTGCTGATGTTTCCATATTGTGGCACTAGAGCCTGTGAACTCCTTATTTCCTGACAGGTGCTCATTTCCTGAAGGATGTATTTTGGATGTATTCGGCTAGAAGAAAAATTGAGTGTGTTATTGAAGAATGTGTGGGAGGAAGGGCACGGAATATAGATGTTGCTCCCTAAAAACTCTTTACAGAATAACACTATCTGTGTTCTTTTGAAAGCACTACTTCAAAGTTGTCTTTCTGAGGTACTATTCTAAAAACTTTCCCAGGATGGTTTCAGGCACTTTTATTTGCGGTGTAGCTCATTTCATTTAAGATGGCTGTGTTTTGAGTATAGCTTTTTGTCAATCAAGGTTTGATGGGTTTGTGAATTTAAGTAGCTGTTCAGTCTTTATTCTGATTACTGTGCTAGAGTAGAATTGTTGTATCTCAGCTTTGAGGACCCAAAGGAAAAAGAAATGCAGCAGGTAAATAATTAGTTCCAGAAGCACTGCTTTTACCTATTTTCAGAGGACCTGAGTCCTTAAAGTACTAGAAGGAAGGCTGGTTTTCTTCCTATTCTGCATTTTTCAGTGCTATCTGGTTTCCTTCCTTCCTGCTCTATTTATAAGGTTTGTTTGTGTGTCTGGTCATACTGAAAACAAACCAAAACCTTGATTACGTATACTTTTTGCACAGTTTTTGAAGTTGTCTGTTTATTTGATCTGCAGATGCTCAAAGTGCATGACCAGCACTTTTCCAATCTAAGGGGTAAAAAATGCCTTTAACTTCTTCACTTACTAATACTATGCCTTATGTTGAAAAACAGGGCTGTGTACAGGTGACTTACCCCTCTCCTCCTGTGAAGAGCTACATCTTATGAAAATTCTTTGGCACAAGGTCTTGTTGGCCAAGTAGACTTGAATTTTAACAGGAGGTAGTAGAGGCTTGTCATCCTGGTTCTCATTTAGGGTATTTCTGAAAATCGGTGAGACAAGGACAGCCTTCCCACCCGCCCCCAACCAGTAAGTATTTTTAACAAGTCTAGTGTATGCCTGCTTCTTATACTTTCTATAATTCCTCTCCCTGGATTGAACATGTATATTGATAAAGGCTTCAACTAGAAAAAGTATTTCCTTTGAAATAATTTTCATTTCTGTTGAAGATTCCTTTGACATTTTAACTTAGTATCAAAGGTCTTAAGGGGTTTTATGGCTGGAAAAGAAGCAAGTAAGGATTGTGGTCTTGGGTGTGGGGAGAGGAGTAATTTTGTGGGGGGTTTCAGTCATTTATAGTAATCTTGCTTTGTTTTCTATGTGCAAGGTAGATTGAGCTGTCTAGATGAAGCTTCCGCATACTCAGCTTGTTAGATTGTTTGACATCAGCAATTTATTTTAGGAATAGCTTTTACTAAGCTGTGGAAATACAGTGTTATGTTTACTTAAATCCAAGTGATAAGTTTTAATAATATGATTTGTCAAATAAGGGAATCCTTCAGAGAGCCTATCTTTCAGGATACTCAAGTGGTGTGATTTTACTTAAAGAAAACACTGGAAGTCAGTGATATTGCATTTTAATCTTTTTGATGTAATAAGAGTCTCACTGAAATAGCTGAAGTCTCATAAAATTGGTTGTGAATAATGAGAAAAACTACAAACAAGAAAACTGTTATCCTTGCTAAAGAAGGGGTTATCTAGGATCTCACAAAGTTTATTTTAGCAGTAACACAGGTCAAAAGGGATGGAAACCATTTCGCTTGTAGGAGTTTTCTGTGGAGATGCTTGGATAGTGAGTACCTAATTTTGTATTAATATGGTAACCGTCTATTGCCAGATATATCTTAAAGACTTTAAATAGATTTTTCTTAATATGTTGTTCCTAATAGGAAGTAATATCATACTTCACCTTCTGGAGAGCTAAATGAGTGACCTACTTGGTAACAGCCTTGTTAGGTCCTTGTGCAAGTTATCTGGGTTTGTGACTGAGTGTGACACTGGTGCTATTTGCTCAGCATTTTCCTGTTTTTTGCTTGTCTTTACAAACAAATGTGTGTGAATGCTCAAATTAGATGAATTATCTTTTCCTAGTGGCAGCATTATCCCTCTTCCTCCTTCTCCCTTCACAGGTTATTTCCTGCATTTAGCCCCTGAGTACATAATTCCTTCTGGCTAAGCATGATGGAGGGAGCGTGGCACGATGGGCTAGTGTGCTTTACAGTCACAAGATTTCTAGCCTACCCTATCCAAATGTATAACACAAGATTGTACATAAATCAGTTTTAGTAACACATGGTTGGTTATCGTAGCTAGTGGATATATCTCACAGCTAACACGGTGTTCTGCAGCAAATCTGCTTCCACAGACGTCCTGTGTGACCAGGAGCAGTGCACAGTCACATCGTGCTTAGCTCCTTGGCTGTCAAGTGGAATTTTGGCTTATTTCTACTTCAGAACAGTACCGTGAGGTTATATATTTGACTGAGCTCTCTGGTATGACATTAATGATTTCTATTAAGTACAATGGCTATTGAACATGAACGTGCTGTGTATTGGATACCTGCGTAAGGGTTGTGTCAACACATGAGGGGTATTGTTGTGCTGTGCTTTCTGCCACCTGGAGCCTCTGTCAGTTTTCTCACTAACGCTTTACTCTTGGCTGTTCAGCTTCTGGCAACTTCTCTTGCTCCTGCTTCGGATTCAAAAGGTAGTTTATCTATATTTGACAGTAATATTCAGATCTTGTATTTCAGATTTTGGATATCAAGAGAGCCACAAAAGCCTTGTGACACTCCTTGGAATGCTTGTTCTTCTGCAGCCTTGTCTTTTCTGTATTCTTTATAATTGACAGAGATTTAAAGGTTCTCTGAAATTGCCCATTATCTAGTAGCTTTTTAAAGGGTTACCAAGGGACTGACTTCTTGCATCATTGACTTGTTTAAGGGTATGGGGTTTTTTCACTGAAATGTTTTTCAATCTCAAGAGCGTAGACTCCATTAGAATAATGCAGACTGGGCTGGGAAAGAATAACTTAGGTGCTTGTGAGTGTTAATGCCCAGAATAGGACGCTTGGTGAAATGGATTAATAGTCTACAAAAATAATCAATTGGCTAGATGAATTACTGGCTGCCTTAATATGTATATTTGAATTTTAACTATTATCACCTTGTCTTTGCTTTCTCTTTGATTTGCTACTTTGGCATGCTTAGTAAAATCAAGTATCTTTTCGTGTAGGAAACCTTCACAACGTTCCATGCTAATCAATAATCACCTTTTCTGTAAGATTCTTCGCTATGATGTTGAGACTCCCTGGCAAGTGTGTGATAGTAAGAATAAACTGCATTCTGTTCAGTGTCACTAGAGCACAGTGATAATCATATTAAAAATTTAGGTGTTTGTAACGTCAGTTTCTTAAGAAAAACACTCCTGCTTCTAGACCAGGGAGTAAACAATGGTAGTTTGTTCATCTTTTATCCTTATAATTAATAAAACTATATAGAGGTTTTATTCTTATACACTCCACGCACACACACCCCACCACCAAAGGCCTGTTTGACCACTTCATCATGCCAAACCATGACTATTTGGAATTAGGAATCTTCAATCTTTTCACTGTTGCGAATCAAACATTTACCATTTTCTAAGCTACTGCTTAAAAACTCTTTAGATATAAATTTTTATATAACTGATGTCAAAAGATTTTTTTCTCTCTAAAACAATAATAAAGAACTCTGATGGCTGCTGGAGTTTCTTGAGAATATTATGGTGTCAATGAACCTGGAAATACGTTTGTGTGTGACTGATTATTTTCCTTCCTGTTGTTGGGCATGTTAATTTTGCATCCTCCATTCAGTACTAGAAGAAAACTCATAATCTTTTTTTAAAATAGTTTTAATATGCTTTTCTAATAGGGCATGTCCTCTTACTGCATCTAGTAAAAAAAATCTCTAGTACTATGGTGGGTTATGTAACAATAAAAAGGAAGTAGTCTTTCGACTTTCATCTTCCTTTCCATTAGAAATGTTTCCTGTTCACCTGCCATTTTGGCATCAGCCTTTTATGACCATGGACAGGGACCACTAGTCACTGTGGGCCAGCACAGCCCCAAGCTTGCATGTTGGAGCACACTAATATATTTCTTGGCCTTGTCAATATTGACCATAAGCATACCCATAGCTGCAGTAGTAACGTGGTCATCCTCTCCCAGAGGATCCCTGAATCCAGTTCTGGGTGATCATCCATTTGATTCCAGAACCTCCCTGGACCACTTTTTTCAGTGTTAGACCACCCTTAAAAACAACTACTTACATGAAAAAAGATGGAATAACAATATTTTTTGTAGTGCACATGATGTTCTGATTTATTAGGCCTATGCTCGGTTTTGCTTTGTTTTAGCAGTAGTTTTTCGCTTGCAAAGCTTGTGATACCTTGGTGGGTGACTTAGTTCTCACTTTCATGTGGTGCATGGAAGTGGTCTCGCAAGAGTGTAGCGAAGACAACCTTTTCTGTGAGAAACCAGACAGTACTTTGTGTAGTCTCTTGGGTGGGTAATTCCAATGCCTGAAAGTTCATGGACTTCTTAAAGTACAGCAGATGAAAAGAATCGGAATGTTGAGATATGTGAAATCACATAGGGAAGGGTGATGACGCTGCCAAGTAGGTCTGTTTCAGTTTGCTCTTCCTCTGAAAAACTGGGCAGTACCAGATGTTAACTAGGGGTGATGTGGACTTAAAAAATGATTAAGGAAGGTATAAGTTTAGTGCTGGTTTTTTACATTATATCTCTTCAGCACTGTAATATACCTTCTGCAAAGGCTATTGTGACTGGAGAGACTATGGTCACTACTGACAATGTTCAGGACCAATGTTTAAAGCAAATGCAGCCCAAAACCTTGCTGTGCTAGAGGCCTGGTCAGCGTGCCATCCTGACAGTGCTTGGTACTAGATGAATGAAGAAGAGAACTACGGTGCGTGTGTAGAACAATCCACCTCCTGTGTGCCTTGCCAGTCCAGAGATCAGATTTTGCATCAGTTTGTTTGCTGCCTACTGTTGAACCTCGTTCTGATGCATTTATCATCATTCTTTCTCCTCATTCGTGCATTTGGCTTCCACAATGGTTTGTCCTTAAATCAGTTTGGGCTATGGAGGAAGCATCCTAAATTCTCACTTACTGAAATCAGATAGTTTCATATCTCTTGAAATGAAGGCATAAGGAAATCTTCATATCTGAAAATCACTTAGGATTTTGTAAGCGTCACTCAGCTGCCAGCAGCAGTTCTGTGACCAATATAGCTGTGCCTGGGAAAGGAGAGGAACAGCTCAGCCTGTGACTGGAGAGCACCCAAGTCAGAGCTTTACTCAGACTGCAGGGAAGGAGGTCTTCACCAGTGAGTGTGGTTTGAGACTGCTGCCTCCCAAATGGCACTGGGTGACAGTGGTGAGAAGTGAGGCAGAGCTGCTGTGTGAAGCTGCAGAGCAACGTCATAGTGTGCTCACTGACTGGAAGCGCCTGAGAAAGCTGAGGGCACAGCTGTGGCAAGTGGGTTTTGGTGTAAAAAGTGTAGGCAGGGGAGCAAGTGGCATAGACAAGACATCTTGATGGGCTTAGCCAGGATTAAGTGCAGTACCTTTCTTTAGTGTTACTCAGACACTTAGAAAAAATGTGGTGTTTCAGATGTTTCAACAAATTTTTCAGCCACCTATATAAAAATAAGAGAATTAATATAAGTGGTACAGAATACCTTTGTTATATTAGAACCTTGCAGAATAAAGTGTAGCTTTAATTGTCTCTTGGTGACATTGGTTTGTTTGTAGTCTATATCTTTCCTAATGTGCCTGAGAAAATCAATGCAATATTTTCTAGCTGTTTTTCCCCAGGAGAATTTTTATTAAATCCTGCTTTTTTTTTTTCTGTTTAACAGAAAAAAACAGTTCTGTTGAACTGTTTAAGGTTCAGTGATGATGACTCAAATGTAAATTTTCTTCCTGTGCTTTTCTTTTCCTGGGCTCTCCTGAGACATTGCATCACTCTCACTTTGATGATGTTTGTGTGATTTCACCAGGCTTCAATTTCGAGAAAGATGGGGGTGTGTTGTCTAGTAATATGTCACTCAACCCACTGAAGGTCTGATTTTGAATGTGACATGCTATTAGAGCAAATTATGGCATTCTTTGAGTGCTTATGTTCTAATTCCTCAACTGGTTCGTCAAGGTCATTCAGGTGAAATCAGCTGTGATTCTCACTTTCTTCCTGCTTCCTGGTACAAATTATACTGTGCCAAGATAGTGTATGCCTTATTCTCCAGAAAATTAACATTTTAGAGAGGTTCAGTTAGTGTGGCACAGCTTGCAAGAAAAACAGTATTTCCATATATCTTTCCCATTGTAAATAACATTTATAGAAAGAACAGAAAGATTTCTCCCTCATGCTTTTCCGCTATGGTGAAGTGTGCATGCAGAGATTCCTCTGTTCCTGATCCATGTCAGCCTTCCTTCTGGCAGTTATCTTCACAAAATAGGTATTTAGAACATAAAACATTAGAATTATTAAAAAGAATACTCAGGACTGTAAAAAATAAGTTTAATTTAAAAAGTTAGTGTTGTCTTCCACAAGTGACAGCTGTCTAGCTTGTCACTTCTGCTTTAGATCTCTGCACACAGAATTATATCTGTCAACATATGGCCCCGTAACTAGATCTTGTAAGGTCCTTCTGCCATGCTCTAGTCTCTTTAGCACTAAATTCTTCATTTTACTATTAGTTAACTTTGTCATCTTGGAAACTTTCTTGCTACAGATTTTGGATAAGTGCAATTTCCTGGATCTCCCTTCAAAGCTTAATAAATAAATATGAAAAAAAAAAATCTTCTCTAGTGCTGGTGAAGGCATTAACATACTGAACTTATTAGTGCAGCTATAATGTCCTTGAGCTTCTTTAGGCCTCTTGGCGGAATGGAATGTCATCTGCTTTTGGTGGTTTCCTAATTTTTTTTGAGTTGTCCGTCTGCTCCATACTTTCTTTCTAGCAGTGCTTTTTTTTGAGAAGATCCTCTAATGCATCTTCCATAAAGAAGCCTTTTACTGGGAGACTATCTTTCAACTGCTTCATACTGAAGATGTTAAAAATTAGTTTGAGCATTTTTTAGTACGTATATTTGTTTACTTTAGCCTTACAATTCTGACAGGCTACTTACTGGTCCTTGCTCCTCATGTGCTTTAAAAAAAGATTTAGTTGTAATTCTGTTATTTTTTTCCCCTCACTTCCTTAAATTATCTGTAAGACTGCCTCATCTCTTTTTTTCCTCTCTGTTTTTAGCTTGCTATTGTTTGGACCCCATTTGGACAGCTTCTACAAGTTTCTTCCATTTTCTCCAATATGTTATTTAGCCATCTCCTTCCCTTTCTTGTCATGCCATTATTCACCCCCACTTAAATCCTTTTTGTGATTTATATTTGCTCTAAGCCTCGCGTACAATGTCTTAAAATCTCATTGTCTACAGACTCTTAATTTTTTATTCTCTTTAAGTATCCTTCTATTTGTCTAATACTGTTCTCTAAATTCTTTGGTGTTTGTTCCTTCTGCAGGTATTTAGTTCACTTTTAAATTCTGGGGGGTTTACGCTAATATTTTGAACCAAATTCTGCACAGTGCTTAGCATCAGAAGATGCCTTTTGTTAGTAGCATGACAACTTCTTTCATGAGGCAGTCACTCCTAATGTTCAGTATTTTGTCTTGGCATCCTTTGACATTTGGTGGATAACAGAAAGCTCCCACTGTTTTTGTATTCGCTGTTGTAACATTTCTGACTGCCTTCAGCTTGGTCACTCAACCTCTGCATGTTTAAATGTGGCAGCTCAAGCATTTCTCATTTTCACTGTCTTGGAAGTAAAGAAGGTGAGTGTTCTCACTTAATAGGTAATGTTTTGGGATAAACTTGTCTTTTTTGACATTTTGAGCTGTAGATAACAATTTCATTCTGAACTTTACTGTTTTCTTTGTTCTTGAATACTTATGCATGTCAATAACTAGTAGCCTCCAGTAGTGGAGGATTTGTTTTTCTTTGGGAAGAAGAGTTTTTTTAATTCAAATGACCTTTACTTTTTTCCACTTTTTGGTAATTGGCTGCATAAAAATAGGGAACTTGTTCCACATCAGCTTTTTTACTCCCACGATTTTAGATCTGAGATGCTTGACTTGCATATGAGGGTTTTTTCTTAACTACCTACTGTTCAAAGTTATCATGGTTTATATAAGTGAGGTTGTGTGGCTTCTTGTTTGTGTTTTCTCTAGCAATTATTTGAATATTGTGTTTTATCCTCTACTTAAAAATCCATCTGAAGATAATGGCTTTGTATTAATCTCCCTGGCTTTGTACACTGAGCAGTTGGTAATTCTGCAGATATGTTAAACTGAAGGACGCTCCTTTGTACTGGAGGAGGCTGCAGTTTGTATTTCAGTTTGGGAGCAGCGTAAAAATATTTTCTGAAGTCTAAACCCAAACCATACTTGATGTGGGGGTTCCTGCTTTGAACAGGCTGGTTTTTATTGTGGTCTTTAGAGTAGTCTCTAGAAATATTAATGTCAGGCAGTAGTGAGTGTAGAAGTGGAGAGTTTGAAAAAAAAAAAAGTTAGCAAAAACATGTGAAAGGTGGAATAGAGGCATGAGGAAAATTGTGTCTAAAACTCAAGAGATAAACCAGTGCTCCAGGATAGGGAAAATAATAAAGTAATTGACTAAGGTAATTTCTTTTCTCCTAGTTTGTTTGGTTTTTGCTTTTTTGTTTGGGTTTTTTTTTAAGTCAAATGCGTTTTCTTCAAGTCATTGTGATGTAGGGTTCTTCAAGTCAGTGACAATGTATGCTGTCTTAACTGTACTCTAGTTTTAGTGTCCTCAGATAATGCTGTATGAGAACACTTGGGGCTTGTGAAAGGCACTTCATTGACAGTGGGGTAGTCTCTAACTGGAGTAGTCTCTTAATGCTTGTGGAGAAACAAGGCATAGAATAGAAGGGATCTCTGAGAGGTTTGTGTCAATTGTAACCTGGGGCAGGAAGCAGGCTGCGGTGGTGGCGGGATAGCTGAATGCCATTCAGAGGCTTGCTGGTTAACAGTGCATATTTTTCTAAGCAGTATTGTATTCAGCTTTCAAAAGGCAAGAATCTTTGGTAATTGTCTCAATTCACAATAGAAGTTTAAAAGCTAAATGCAAACAATCAAATACAGAAGGAAAAATGACATTTTGCTTATGGCTTTTCTTTTTTCCTGAATCAACTCTTTAATCTCAGAGTGGCTAATAAAACAGCTATAGTGCAAAAGTTTACAATTTATGTTATGTTAAACTTTTGCATCTCTAGAACTTTTATTACCGAAAAAAGAGGTTTTCTATCTCTGCAGTCATTCAAGTTTCAAAAGCTGTTTTATCAACCCTCAGATGCAGGGGAAAGTTTTGTTGTTTAATTTTTTTATGCTCTTTGAGCATTAAACTCAACTATTGTAACCAATGTACCATTAATTTTTTCCAGGTTTCTCTAAATGGTACACAGTTTACGGACAGTTCTGTTGGATCAGAGTTCACAGGTGTTTCTCAGGTATGTGCAGATGAATTTTGTGGGTATATGTGATTATATACTAACAGGAGGAGGTGTTAAACAGTATTAAATGTACTAGAGAAAACTCTTCGAAAGTATTTCTGTTTGAGATTGGCACTTGGCTAACTGAAGTCAGTTTCTGATGACTTCACTATTGAAGCTTTAAAAAGCAGTGAAAGCTACTATTTCTAAAGTAAAATTTTATAGTTACAATAAGCTTGAAATTGGATATAGATGTAAAAAAAAAAGCAAAAAAGCTATGCAGTTTCACTGCAATAAAGTTATTCTTGGAAATAAATCTAAATACATAGCAGAGATGCAGTTATTTCTGTTCCAGCTTGTCCTACTTCCAGCTTTCATTTATGAATGTTACATCTGAACATGTTTCAGAGAGAAAGTGAGACTGAGTGTTTTCTTGCAGAGATGTGTCACATTTTTTTTGAAGCTTGACTAGTGGAAAAATATCTTGCTCTGATTACACTGAAGACACATACAAATGTATATGTGACCTAGTTCCCAGCTCATCTAATCCAGGAGGAGTTTACTGCTGCTGTTGAACAGTCACATGAACATGCACTGCGTTCATCATCTTTTAAATAAATAAGAAATTGCAATTCATAGCTTCATTTTAGTATGACAGAGCCATAACGGGAATCTGAGGTGCTTATGGTCTTGATTTTGTCAAGGTTCTAACTGTCAACTTTGTTAGAAATAAAGCACTTAGAAATTTTCATTTTTAGTAGTTGATTTGCATCATGCTCTAGGAACCAAGCACTTTCATTTGAACTTCAAATCCGTCATAAATACGGGCCCGGTTGGGAGATTCTTAGGGCTTTACTGAATCTGTGAGTTGGCCAAAATTAAGATTGTTGTTCCTGTTGTATTTGCTATTGCTTTTTTAATGATCATGGTGCAACTTTAAGCAAATTACACACATAATTCTTAACTTGTAGAAGACCTTGTGGCATGGTTGGCATATGTTTGCCATGACCTCTACCTTCACAAAAGAATGTCAGGTTGGCTTAACTTCTGAACTTTTATATTTTTGTCTTCTGCTTATCCTACTTGTTGGAAGATGTCCTGCAGGTGATGTTTGTAAGAATTTGCCTGCAGTAGCTATGAAGATGATGTTGCTATTCCAGCAGAGACTTTATCTGGCTTCAGAAAAAATTATTTTAACAAGGAAACTTTGGGGGCTAAGGGGATCAGCAGCCATGACCTCCTGCTTGCAGGGTTTTAAGCATTAATGAAATCTGCAGCTGAGCACAGGTCAGCCAAGAGGAATGTCTAACTTAAGAAATGTGTTCATACTTGTAGAGCCAGTAAGGGGATGGTCGGTCCCAGCCTTTCAGGAGGCAGAGTGAGTCTTCTCTCCTGAGAAGGTTTTCTGAAAACCTGCAGAAGACACCTGGAGAAATTGTGTTCTTGAAGTAGCATCAATGAGTAAAGAGATTAGCTGTTCTTACTAAATATATTGATTTAAGTTTCTCTTGAACTTCCAAAAGATAAAAGAGAAAGAGATTAATTCAGAGTGACTTATTTTATGTCTGGAATTGTTTTTCTTCCTGTATTGCTGAGTCTATCAGTTTTATAAATGCAAAGAACACAAAAATCAGAGCGTGCAATGCTGTGCTGTTTTTCTTAAGATGTCAGCAACAGGGAATTGATTTGTTATTGCTGTGAAGACAAGAAGAGAGTTAGTGAATTGTGTTATACCTTGAACTAGACCTTTGCCCTAAAGAACTTTTCACCTGTGCTTGTGTAGTTCAGCCCTACAAGATCTTTAAAGCTGCATTTTTCATAGTATTGAGGTTAGAGCGGTATCTAGAGAAGTGCTTGAATGAGTGGCTTAAATTTTGCCTTTTTTATGAGAAAGGATTTAACTGTTTTGAGGCTTACATAGAAGATGTTGCTAATTCAGGCAGAGCTAGTAGCTGTAATATATTCTGACAAATCTGTGATTCTGCCATTAGAAGATTTCCGCCCCCCCCCTTCATTATAATTATAATTCTGCTTATGTCCTGTAAAGTTGATTTCTGTTTGGTTCATGCTACTTGATATCTATTATCAGTCTTGGTGAATAATCAGTATCTCATAGCTGAAACATAGTTTCATGCACAGCGGCATCCTGGAAGAGAAATTAGGTTTGAAACTGCCTCTGTCCTTGTAAGTTACCAAGTCCACTTTACTCAGTAGCCAATCGTGGACTTTAAGACTCTACTGATGGATTCTGTTAAAACTGAGTTAAGCTTTTACTTTGTAACAAGCTGAGGTGAAAATTACTTTGTTTCAGTTAGTATTAAAAAGGCAGGTGATACAAAGTTCAAAGAGCAGCTATTTTCCTTTTTGTCTGTGAGAATGACAACAGTAAAAGGAATTGTACTGTCCCTTTTTACTCATCCAATTATTGTATCTAGGCTGAATTATTTTAGAGGGGAAGGCTCTAGTCCATGCTCCCTGAAAACATTACTTTTTAAAAGGGGGTGTATTCACAATCAGAATTGTTTGCCATGTGGATATTGAGACTGCAGTCTTTGATCTTGGGATGCTCCAAATATTCAGCATTTAATAATGGCTATTAAAAAAATGTGTATTCTGAGATTTAAAAATAGTATGTTATTCTGGTATGTATTCTGCGAATAACCAGATACCTATCAAAACATTTCTTTGTAGACACCATTTACCTTTGGCTTGGGCCAAAGAGCACCATATACAACTGGCGAGCATTGTCTTCTTTGTAGAAGTGAACGAAAAGATACTTCGCTTTCAGAGAGTGGAATAAAAAATTCTAGCAAAACGGCACTTTCCACATCTCCAAAAGCAAACAATGTGCTGCATCTTCCACTGTGGGTGTGTCCAGACTGTCGGCGAACAGTCGAAAAGGAGGAAAGGCATGCTACAATAGAGCAATCTCTTGTGGTGAGTTGAAGTACTTCAATTCTGTGGACTAAAGGTGTGTTGTTACATACAGGCTGAATGCTGCTTTGTGCTTTGGAACCACTTAAACTTTAAATGCTTAAATTATTTTACAAGAATTTAAGTTGGTTTTCCTGTGAGCTAAATTGAACAGACAAGTTGTTCCAAAAATGAGAAGTTCTGATTCTCAGTTTTGGAGTTTTGAATAGAGCAAGGCTTGGATTTGCTTATTACTGGGGCTTTGCCCTTTCAGTATTGGATCTCATGCTTCGACCTTTTCCTGTTTACTTAAATTCTGCTCTCTTACCAATGCAACTTTAATCATTACACTTTTTTCCCTTTTCTGTGCCTGTGTTCTTCTCCTCTGTGAGGTAAACTCTGAATTTTCCTTGATCTTTCAGTAATGTTCTTGAGTCACTGCACTTGCTCTGCCACTTTCCCACATCTGACTTTTGTCGTATTTTCTCTGTTTTTTTAATAAAGCAGCACAACTTTGCATAGTATGCATATAAAAATTTCTTATTCTTCGTTGTAACACTGCAAACACTGATTTTAATACATGTGCTAGTAGTTCAAGTTGTGGTTGCTTTCTAATTTAAGTGTTAAAATATATTTTCAAATGAGAATTCAACCTCACTCAAGCTGTGTTCAGTGTAACAGAAAAATGCAATGAGTTTGACAGATTCAGCAAAACCCCGTTAGAAGTAAACTATGATGTTGTACTGCAGAACCAAATCTTCACAACTGATCTGGGAAGCCACATGCTTGCAACAATTGCAAGCGTTACAGGTTCCAGCTGACATCTCCTTGTAGAGACTTAACAGACTGTACACATGCCCATAGACACATACAGATTTTATTTCAGTAAACAAATCAGTGAAGATCGATTGTCTTTGTATAGCATATGTTGCTAAACTCATGTTAAAAGGGATAGTTAACACAGGTTTTTTTGTAAGAAAAATCTAAGAGTATATCACTTTCATCTAACTAGTGTTTACTGATATTCTTGCTATCAAAAGGGTTAATGAAATTGATCAAAAGAGATTGCATCTAAAGGAATTATACTGGTAGTGTGATGTAAACACATCCTAGAGAGTTGAAAGCACAGCAAGACTGAAACACATTATTGTTCACTTGAGTCAATTTTTGGCATATTTAAGCTCTGTTTAATGAACTAGTAAAGACAGTAAGTGTCCTACAAGTGCGAGAAAGGCAGGATTTATTTCTTAAACATTTTGTTGAGTTAGAGGTACTCCAGATTTAAAAAAAAAAATACTGACAATTTGTATTTTATTTGGCAACTCTTTTCTTATTTGCCTCTCCTATGAATAAAGGCTGAGAGAGTTGGGATTGTTCAGCCTGGAGAGAGAAGGCTGCAGGAGACCTTACTGTGGTCTTTCAATACCTAAATGGGGCCTATAAGAAAGGTGGGGACAAACTTCTTAGCAAGGCCTGTTGCAACAGAACAAGAGGCAATAGTTCTAAACTTAAAGAGAGGAGATTTGGACTAGATATAAGGAAGAAATTTTTTACAATGAGCATGGTAAAGCACTGATAGAGGTTGCCCAGAGAGATGGTAGAAGCCCCGTCGCTGGAAACGTTCCGGGTCAGGTTGGATGGAACTCTAAGCAACCTGATCTAGCTGAAGATGTCCCTGCTTGAGCAGGAGGATTGGACTAGATGACCTCTGAAGGTCCTGTCCAACCCCAGTGGGGTCCCTTCTCCATTCTATGATTTTACAATGAGCATGGTAAAGCACTGATAGAGGTTGCCCAGAGAGATGGTAGAAGCCCCGTCGCTGGAAACGTTCCGGGTCAGGTTGGATGGAACTCTAAGCAACCTGATCTAGCTGAAGATGTCCCTGCTTGAGCAGGAGGATTGGACTAGATGACCTCTGAAGGTCCTGTCCAACCCCAGTGGGGTCCCTTCTCCATTCTATGATTCTGTTTAAGGAAGAATTTTTAAGAGCAAACAGGAAAAGGATTTTCCAAGTTGGGAAGTGTGACCTACAGGTCAGGATTAGGTTGCTAATAAAATTAGAGAAACCAGCTAAGGAAAAAAACCCTAAGGAGTGTGAAGAAAAAAAAAAAAAATCTGTTAGCAGTCACTGCAAGCCCCAGAGTACAAATGGTTCGCTGTAGATGTTCCTGTGTTCGGGATCCTGTTGCTCTCATTACCCTGCATAGTTTGCCTCAGCATCATCCCCAGTAGCTGGTCTTGCATGCAGGTTTGTTTTGACCTGTATCTGCATCCTGCTCTAAAATCTGTGGTGAAGCAAAAACCTTTCAGTCATGCTTCTTATGTGGGAGAGGTCTCTGCCTTGTGCTGCAGAAAGCTCGTGTCAGCCTGGGGAGGGTGCAGGAGGGAAGCATGGTATGTATTGGGGCTGGAGCACAGAGAAGGGAGAGAAACTAGAGACCAAAATACCAGCAGCTTTGGGAGAGAGGTTTGTGTCATCTGCTAGTTCTGAGCAGCACTACACGGGAGATAGAATCTGTTCCCAGTAACAGCAGCTTTCTAGCATCTGTTACTATCAAACCAGGATATTTTATGCTTTTTGCTGGAAGGGATTGTGGGACTACAAAAGTCAAACCTACTGTCATATAGAGACTGAAGAAATATTACTAGTTTATGATTAATCATGGATGATGCAAGCCTTCCTTCAGCTTAGTTCATTGTTTATGCTGGAGTACATAAAGGTGATGATTATAACCAGCATAATTTAGTTATTAGATATAAAACTGTATAATTGGTTTTCTCAGTCCATATCTTACATTTATTAGGCTTTTTGAAGGGAGATTCTTTGTACCTGGTTGAGTGTCCTCCCCAAATACATTCAGCACTAAGAATTGCCACATTAATATTTGCCTACCTATTAACATTTCAGACTTCTACCTTAAAAACTGAAGGCTACCTCTGTTTTTTCCTTTCAGAGCCAAGATTTCCTTTTGCACATGCCTCTTGGAAACAGTGGGTCACAGCAAGAATCTGTAGGAGGAGGAAGAATAACTGTTGGTGCACAGACAGTGCCTGCTGCAGATCTTAGCAATTCCTCTCCTTCAGACATAGCGTGCAACTGTGAGGCCTGTAATGAGCGCAGGTAAGAACTGAATTCAAACTCAACAGCGTGATGCTGTTAATCAGCTTTTTGATAGTGTTGTAGTTTATTTGTTGGTCTGTGCTACAACTCTTTAAGCAGGCTATCTGACAATAACAATAACTTACGGATGTCGTTTTTAATCCAGTTTTTTTAGGCATGTACATTTTTTCTTTCTGCAGAGCATCTTCAGAAAGTAGTAATCAGTATACCTACGCAATGTACAAATAGAGTAATTGTTTTCTGTAATTATTATTTGCAGAGAGAATTCAGCAGAGCCTGAACGTGAACCTCAGCAGCTTCAAAATTATTGGTCAGAAGTGAGATACATGGTTCGGTGTATATATCGCCAAGCTGGTACCCCTTTGGCAGATGACCAAGACCAGTCTTTGGTACCAGATAAAGAAGGAATGAAAGAGCTGGTGGATAGGTATAGCACTATATCTATTAATTGCTAAGAGGATTTGTGAAATTAGTTTTTAAGTAGTTTAGAATATTGCTTTTTAATAGAATGTTATTTGCCATCTATAACTGGTTGCTTAGAATGATTGCCTCTACACTAGAATGAAAAGTCAGAACAGTCAATTCTATTTCATGCAGGATTTTTAAATGTTAGATTGAATGCATGGGAATCTATTCAATTCATATGCTGTTTGCAATAGGAATATTAATGTATAGTTATGGAGGGTCCCAAAATCTTATTCTTCAAAAGACCTTGAGATGATGATTGTTAATAAGACATGGGTTAGTTTGAATTGCCCCAGATGAAAATCTTATCTTGTTGAACTAACCTGGCTGGTAGTAGTGCTTGCATCTTACCATAGTTGTAACAGCTAGAAGAGACCAAAAAAAAAAAGGATAATACTGGGCATACATCACGAGACGAGGCAGATTCTGAGAACTTTTTTCTCATTTCAGAAGTTGAAATTGTAGCATTTCTAGGTGTGAAGTTGAAGATGGGCTTAGGCTGATCCTCAGTTGGGTTTTTTTTCCTTTTGAGGACAGTGCTGCACATTCTTAAAGAGCTCCAGGTTCATCTCAGTTTCTGTCTAACTGAATGTGTGATCAAGGAAGAGTTGCTTTCCTTGGTTCTCTATGTACTTAACATGCTAAAGACTAACTGGTCTGATAAACTGTGTTTTCAGTTGAACCTAAATTCTGGCAACGTAAAGAAATTTAAGGATTATAATCTGACATTGCTCTCTAAATTACTAGAATTCCTTAATCAGCCCTAATAGATGATTAAATAAGCTTATTGTTTCTGTTACATAAAAACTGAGTGGTTTTGATCATGAGTTGTGTAAATATAGAGTAATAGAGTATGCCTCCCTATTACTCACACTGAGTGATCAAAACATGCAACATAGTTTTTGAAATCAAAGATGCTTAAATGTTGCATGGTGAATCACAGCTAAAATGGTGGTTGATTTTTTTTGCAGTTTATCTTGAACGGAAATTGGAATGCGTAGTATGTATCTTTCTTATGTATTTAGGAGCTTTGATTTATCTAGAACAGGTTTTCACCTTTGAGAGAGATTATTAAAGTACAAAGGCAGAAACAGGATCTCAAAGAAGGAAACCTTCGATGTCAATGATTATTTTTCACTTGAGTTCCTTATGGTCACCAAACTATGAAATAAAATTATGATACTGTGTTTGAGCAGACACCAGTATGTCCAGTCTATGGTGCTAATGTCATGCAAAATTTTGTAACAAAGCTAGTCGATGTAGATATAGAAAGTGTAACACCAAACAAAAAACCCAAACGAACTATGTAGGTAGCATGCCAAAGATCATGCTGTAAATGGCCAAGTAAACCTGTGTTTAAAAGGCAGAAATTCCTCATTCCATGCTCAGCTGTTAGACACAGCTGGCAAGAAACTGACTGGTCTTAATTTCAAGTAAATAGTGGCTCTAAGTACTGCCCCTATTTTATGTTCGAGCACTTTATGGCAATGTGATAGCACTCTGTTTTGTTAAGTGATGAGGGAAGAGCAGGGGCTAGATATCACCAGACTTTCATTCATCTAGCTCAAATACTTATCTAATCCTTTTCTTCCTCTCTATCTCCCTTTGTTATAAAAAAACCTGAGACAAGTGCTTAAACTGCATGAACAGGACTTTAAATAACACTTCAAATTTCACTTTGAAGTGCTTCAAAGCAGCCATTGTGTTCAGTTTTCTTCTGTGTGAGGTGGTTCAAACCCACGTCTTGCTTCCAGGAAAATATCAGACCCAGCCAGCTGTATGCTGTCCTTAGCAGGATGCCTTGACCCTTTTTAAAGCTGTGTCTTACAGTGAGGAGTCTTACAGGTACTGAGTTACTGAATAGAGTGCATAGAGGGCATTATGGTTCTGGAGCTTCAATGTTAGTGTGCTTCCTTGGGACAGATGAGTCCAAAATTCTGGTCTCTCTTCTAGATTTTAAAAAAAAAAAGTGCCAGTCACTTGTAATGAATGCCATCAGGTGCTACCACAGTAGAGTGCCCTAAGTCATGTTCCTTGAAGGGTGTTCTTTGTGGCCCCGTGAATCCCACAGCTCTGCTATGCAGTAGCACAGCTTTAATAAAAGGTGTGAAAAATGTCCTTGTATAGAAGATCTGCAACACGGGGTAAGAAACTCTCAATGAAGGTGAGAAGGATTTCATGAATGAGTGTCTTAAAAGCTTGTTGGAAATGTCTTCTTTCAGTTCAGCTCAACAGAAGAATCCCCCAAAGCAGTCACCAACTCCAGCCTGGTTAGTATGTATTGAGGCATGTTCTGGCTGCCTAACAGGTCAAAATCCTTCAGTGGCTTGAAGTTAATGCCTGTACTTCTGCAGGATATTAATCCAGCCTAAGTCTGGCTGTTCCAGCTGGGACATTTATTAGCACTCTATGGAGAAGAACATGGAGAAGCTTGTGTGAAGAGTCTTGGTGTCTGTAGGGGGGTTGTATGCAAATGAGTAAAGTGGGGTTTTTTAGCTCACAAGTTGAAGTGAAATACTGAGGTCCTAAATTAATTTGTTCCTCAGGTATGTAAGCATCCTAGTCCTAAAGCTACACAGGAGCTTAGTTCCACAGTGTAAAAGTACAGAACTGGACTGTGTTCTCCCAGATTTAAGCTAGTTCTGTAAACTCTAGCCATTGTTTCTTTTTGATGATGATGATGGTAACTGGTAAATAAGTTTAGGAAAGTGAAAATTGTTGATTACATTAATTTTATTTTCTTTTGTCACAAATATTCTAAAATCACAGGCTTTGTGAAAGAGATCCATATCAGCTTTACCAACGGTTGGAACAGCAAGCTAGAGAATATGTGCTTGAAATGAAGGTTCGTCTGCTCAGACACTTGTCCCTAGGATCTAAAGTTGCATCAACATTAGCAATACAAGGGCCACCACAGGCACATCAGTTCATCTCACTCCTACTTGAAGAATACAGTGCACTCTGTCAGGCAGCATGTACAATCAGCGCCTTTCTAGTTACTCTGGTAAGACTGAAAAAGTAACCTATGTGCTTGTACTTGCTAGAGGTAACACTAGCAGAGCTGTTCTGGGCTCTTTCAGGAGTCTTCTGTGGTTGGTAAAATGTAAGGTTTTCTGTGCGTGCATGCTTGGAGACAGGGAGATTCTGAAAATGCACATTTAATTCTTCAGAAATGTAGATTAGGCATCTCAGTGAATTGCTGTAATTGTCTTTAGTTTGTACAGAGAAAGATGGGATGCTGTTTGTGGTACTTCGTCTGAAACTAATCTTTAAGCAGATCTACAAAATTGTAGTTAATGTCTTTGAAAATTCATTAAATACTCCTCTATTAATCTTCAATGGTCTCTTGACAACCATATTTAAAGGACACAAACCTTTATTTGTAGCGCTAACTCAGATTGTTTCAATGTTCAATTTTCCCCTTAAGCAACAATGACTACTCAGAAAGATGATCTCTTGCCTTGGAATTATTCTGCTATGTTATTTATTATTTCAAAAGTTCTTTCTTAAATGTTTATTTTATCAACTTATTGTGATGTTAGATTTGGGATGATATTGTTGGTTAGAAAATAAATAAAAGCTTTAAAAATCTCTTCTTGAGTAACTGTCTGTCATGAGAAAATAATACAGTAAACATATTTGTGTAATTTGTTATGTCAATAATCCTAATAATCCTTTCCTGCGCAACCTTTGTTAATGTCCTTATCCTGTGCATCCCTTTTCTCGTGTAAACTTTGCACAAGAAAAAAATGTGGATAAACTGATAAATTTGGGGTTTATTGCCAGTTAGCTGAAAGTGACTGATGAGGTCTACAAAGAGAGGAAAAGAGTAGGCAGTAACAAGGCTGCTGGCCACAGGTGAGAAGGGTGTAAAATAGAGAGGAAGCAAAGTGGTGTTAGTGAGGGAGGACAGTTAGTAAAATTGAATCGGCGAAGCAGGAAGATGTTTCTATTAAGAAAGTTTAGCATATATGATGCTTTTTCCTGTTGTCAGTGCTCTGTATTTGCTGTTGTCTGTATTGTCTGCCCCAGCTTTATCACTTAGATACATACGTGAGGTCACTGCTGTCTCCCAGTTTATTGGCTTCTTTTAGTAGTCATCAAGTCTCTAAACAAAGTGCTTGAGAGAAGATTACTCTTCAAGTTGATTTGCATTGAAATTTGTAAAAAAAACAAGTGGATGACATTATGACTGTTAGCTTTCTCAATGTAGATCCATCAGTAATGAACCCATTAGTGCCATTTTTCCCTGGTTGTTATTGTGAACCTGGTAGACATGAAAATCTGGCAGCTGTGGTAGATTGAGATAATGGCTGCAAAGAGACAGAAGATGCTTCAATGTCTCAGTCTACCCTTTTTCTGACAAAATTAAAAGTAAAATAAAATTCCTGTCTCCTAAAACCAAAGGGTAAGACAAGACAAAATACTCCAAAATACTTCTTGTTCTTTTCCTTTCTGCAGACCAGTAAGTACTAAAGAATTCTTTTTTCCTAAGCTATGACATTCAGAAGATGACATGTGAGAATGTAAGATACTGTCTCTTGTCATACTTTTCTTAGATTTCTTAAATAACCGAGTAGTATGTCACAGTTTTCAGTACAGGCGGTAGGGTCACTAGCCTTTTCAGCATGCGTGGTTGTTTTCCTCTCAAGAGACCAGTGCACTGTGGAAGAGCAAATCTTTTCAGCTGAAATATGTAGAAGGCACTCAACATCTCCAAACTCAGTACAGCTTTCATTTTAATGGTAAAACCTTTGCACGAGGTGTGCTGTACAAAGGCATGTAATGCCTTAGACCTCCACCTGTGAGGAACCAATTTCTCAATGCAGTTATGAACGGTTGTCCTTCCTTTCAAAGGAATCCAGCTAGCTAGTAAAGTTCAAGAGCAGGAATTAAACCTTGGTACCCCACCAGGGAATGACAGATTATCCTGAGAACAAGGTGGAAGGACCGTCGTCAGTACAGAAGAGCCCTCGAGTACACAGTATAGCTAACTAGAAGGGAAAACTCACCTGGTATTTCTTTGTGAGAAGTATCATACTCTGCACAATCAATATACAGGTTTGACTGTCTTGTTCACAGCGTAATTACTTAGGAAAGGAAAATCTTTGCAGAGCAGACCCTTGAAAAATTATTAGGAATTTACAGAAATTTAAAATATTTTTAAGACATAATATTCAAAGTGCAAGGGTACATATGTCTTGTGCAACTTGAAAAAACGCCCACTCACTCACCCTTCTTTAAATAGTAATGAAACTCCAAACTTGTTTGAATATTGATAGTCCCATGTTTGGGTCTGATAGAAATATGTAATTGTTTTTTAATCCACTATGCTTAACAAACCTTTGAAATTCCAGAGCATTCTGGTATTTCTGGGTACTCAAGGTTATATAGTGCATAAGACTCACTTGCTGATCTGATAGCCAAGAGCATCTTACATTTAATTTTGCTGTGTGGGAGAATCCTGGTGTAGAAAACCTGCATACTGCTGGCTATATGTAGCGAAACTTACTGGCCTGAAAATATATTGTATCTGTCTTTGATTCTTATGTTTTGATAATAATAGATTTAAATGTTAGGCCTTGAAATTACACAGTTATTTATTAAATAACATCAAATAGAAAAACATTCTGCTTACAAGAGAAGCTACCTGTTGATCTCTTCTCTGTTTAGAAAGTTCATTTCTGAAGCTGTGCTTGGCGAGAACTTCATTCATGTCAGTTTTGAATAAAGATTATATCTTGCTATCACAAGTGTCTAGTACCAGATAAGTTCAAGGAACTGAACAGTAGTCAGACATAGGCAAATGTTTGACATGAAAACCTGAGAGTAACTGGTTCAGATCATAAAATAAATCTTTCAGTGCAGAAATCAGTGGAAGCTTTCAACAATGTAGTCTAATTCTATTTTTTTCCCTAATCCATGACAATTTAGAAAAATAAGGAATGAAGCTATGATTATTTGAGTCAGAACTAAATACTCAGTTTCTGGGTATTAAAATTAGGTAAGATCTGAGCTGGATAATCCAGCCTGTAGGTTGGAAACTAGATTTTTTAAAAAAATTTTTTCTTGCCTTTTTTTTAGTTTTTTAACCTTGGCTTATTTGTGATTTTTTTTTTTGTTGTTTTGTTATAGGAAAATGAACATTTGAAGAAATTTCAGGTGACGTGGGAATTGCACAATAAACATCTGTTTGAAAATCTGGTATTTTCTGAGCCACTCTTGCAGAATAGCTTGCCTACGTTGGTGTCACAGCTAAGGTAGCGTTTAACTTTTCTTTTGTAATTTAAAGGAGAAATGAAAACCTGTGTTTGCAACCACAGTGTTGAAAAAAATTTTCTGGTGCTTCTACAAATTAATAGGTAAAAATCCTTGTTGTTCTGTCTTAAACAGCGTTGTTGATAGAGCAGGCTGCTGTCATAACTTACTTGTCAGAAGAATTACTACCCTAATCTGCTTACTTGTGGGTTACCTAGTAAAATGACAGCATCCTGTGGAAAATGCTGATGGTATGACTGAACGGTGCTGTTTTCACTTGTCATCAGGCATTGCTACTGTCTTTACAGCTCTGCAAGCAAATTAAAGCCTCAATGCCTTCATGCTACCACAGTGCACAAATAACAGAATTTGGAGTCCTAAGCAATTTTTTCATTGGAGAGAGAAAAAGAAACAAAATCCTTCGCTATATGCTTGTAGGTCTGATGACATATCACATTTCCTGGGGCTTTAGAATGTGTATTCTGCTTTGGGTTTTATAGGGAAGAGTTATTAATTCATACAAATTGTATTCTCCATCCTAAGTCCAAACACTTCTAAGATACAGCTGTGGATGGTTCATGTTGGCCTCTGAATTTCATTTCTGAAGAACAGACATTTATGTTCTGCGTACCTGTGTTTTAAAGGTATTGTCTTGGGTATTTTTCCATGGTACAAGAGTGGTTCGATTACGTTTGTCACAAGAGAATATAGACATTTCTGATGAATTCTCCTTTTGCTAGTAGATACTAGAAGGGAAGGCAAGACAGGGCAAGAAAGCTTAATTGTCTCTGGGCTCAGCAAGAAGTATAAGGTCCTGCAGAATAACTTATGTAGTTGGTTTATGAGAAACTAGGTTGCTACTGAAAGTCTTTTCTTTTTATCTTTCCTTTTTTCTTTTCTCGTCTCTCCAGGCAGGTAGTTCTGTTGCTTTGTTCAATAGTACGTTGTTCAATCACATATTTTCCCAGTGATCTATGTTTGACTTCCCATTACCGCTGTCACTGACACTGTGTACCTCAGTCACCTCCATGCTTTCTGACAAGGTTTCTCTGCATCTCTGACTCCAGCCATCCTGGCTATATCAAGACTGTTTATACTGCCTTCATCTGCAGAGCTGAAAATGGTCTTAATGAAATGGTCTTATGGTCATTCCTTAACAAAAGCATTGGATTGTTTTCACTTAACTGCAGTAGCACCTCAGAACAACAGTTAAAGTCTGAGCAACAGAAGGTGTTTCTCTGTAGAACTTGACTGTAGTGACAAGGCTTAAATATGACAAAATCATAATCTCTTCCTGCAGAAAATTTTTTTTTCCCAGTCCATCTGTGTTCGCTACATAACTTTAAGGGATCTGATACCAGAATTGACAGTGTTTGCATGGATAGTGAGGTTGTGTTGTATCCTAAAGTCACCATATCCCTTTAAACTGCTTTTTGTGCTCTGCCAAGCACCATAAGTTTATGTGCAGAATTGCTTCTGCACTCTTCTAAAATGATTTTATTTAGGCTGGGCAAAACCAACAAAATAAGGCAAACTTGAATTTAATGGAAAAGTCATGCAAACAGCTGTAACTTAATGCTTACTGAGTTATCTGTTTGCTCAGTCCTTCACTATACTTGATTGCCACATTAAAATTAAGGGCTTGGTCCTTTGCCAGACTATAGGCAGGACTATGTAGTTCATAGGTTGGATTAGCATCCCATTGCAATGGAAATCTATACCAAACCTCCCTAAAGTGCTGAAACTGGGCTTAAACATCAAGTTTTGTGATCTTGAATTTTGTTTCTTGATATTGACTTTGACTCACCACACAACCTCTGTGCCTAATTAACTACCGACCAGTTTCCTCTTAGTTACTGAGTAGGAGAAAGGTTGGAAAGCTTCAGTTTGTGTCAATTTACAGGTCATTACAGTTCAATGTGCTTTAAACACACCTTATTGAACAGAGTTTTGTCTTTTTATTTATTTCTGAAATAGAGATTCCAGGAGTTTGCTTATTTCCTTATCATTGTGATGATGCGCTCTAATAGCTTTTTACAGGAATTTGCTGTACAAAAAAGGAGGAGGATGTAAATCTGTCTCCTAGTTCTGGGGCTCCTTACAGAGACAGTCATCAGTGAATGGCATAACCACATTTTGAATTTGATGTTGCTCAAGTGATAGTAGATAACTTTATGCAACCAAATTATCTCACTTGCCTCATTCTACAGCACTTTTCCCAGCTGGAACTTCCAACTCATCTAGTAATCATTTTACCACTGATCATGAGAGTTCTGATTAACAAACTTCTGGCTTTATTTTTACTATATAGCTCTTCAGTAAATACCCAATGTGCATATTTAGCTCATAGAATTTGGAAGGATAAATATATCAAGCAACAAAATTTGAATAAATACGGCTCAGTAGGTTTGACATCTGGCTGCTCATGGGAAAGAGGCTCTGGAAATGTTGCACTTCCCACATTCTTGCTATTGTTGGTTACAAAACACTGGAACAAGCAGGTTTTGGATACTTTTTTTTTTTTTTAAACGACTGAAAATACTCAATTTTGGGATTCAAGCAGCTATGTGGGCCTAGGTGCATCAATAACTGCACTTTAACAACCCTTTTTTGCCAGGCAGAACTTAAAAGCACTATTTTTTCAATGAAATGTCTCTCCTGTAACAAGTGCTATTTGACCTTTTAGGCTTGAAACAACACACGATTCCTGTAGTGAAGATATGTATAGTACCTTGCTACAAAGGTATCATCAGCTGGAACAGGAGATGGGTCAAGTTGCTGAAGCATGGCTTGAATGCCAAAAAAGAATAGATGATTATGTTGATGAACAGGTAAGAACCATGTAAGCACTCTCAAGACCGATTACATAGGAAACAGCTCATGCAAGGTTGTGCCTCCAGTGAAGAAGGTTTTTGGTATTTTTATGTAGAGCTTTGAAGCAGCTAAATGTAACTTTTTTCATTGATGTCAGTCTTCCAGAGTAGAACCCTAACATAACAATAGGTAGTGGTGATTGTACAGAAACATCTTCAAATTGTTGAAGCAGATTGTCCTGCCGTTGTTTAAAGATGGTCTTTGAACATTTGGACTGTCTTTAGCCTGTAAATTACGCATAGCACAGCATTCCAAAATTTCTTTTCTAGATGTCACAAGGAAAAGAGGAACAAAGAAAAAAACCATGCAGCCCACAGAACCCCTCTAAAGCTTCCGAAATAATAATTGCACTAAATGAAATTCAGAGGAAGAGTTTGCTTTTAAAAGCTGTTGCATAGTGTGATGGTGACCTTTATACAGCTGTCAAAATTAAAACTCCAGAGTCTCACTATGTAAATATTTGAGACCTCTGAAGCTACCCTTTTCTAATTGGGTATTTAGCTGATTCTTCTGAGTTTCTGCTACTTTTCAGGAAATAATCATGTTGGTGCGGTGACTCCTGCGTTGTCAAGAGCTCAACTTTCAGAAGAATAATTGTTTATTTTGCAAGTGGTTGTTTATGTTCTTCCAAAATTGCTCATGTGCTTTTTGACTCATGTTCAAAGAACTTGAATTTTTTTAAAACACCTCAGGATAAGGCTTTGAATACTGTTTCGTTCAATCTTATGTATACTAGAAGAAACACTGTCTTGAAATAACTGGGGTGCAGAGTTGTATAACTTCCCCTGTATTTTGAAGTTTTATGATCATTAGAAATATGGAGGTCAAATTTTACATTTAGTAATGCTAGTTTACTCATATATACTCCTCTATATCTCCCATAGATAACAAACATATTTTAAATTCTTATAGTACACTGTAAATGTCCCTCAAACTGTTCCCTGTGATGAAGGTTTAAATGAACTTTTCCTGTTAATTCCAGTACTGTCAAGGTGGAGACAGGCCATAACTAATTTTATATTTAGAGATTGTTCTATATTTGGGGTCTGCATCTGTGAACTATCTGTTACAAAGTTTTCTTTCGGTCTGGCTGCTTCTGTGCACCTAAATATTTGATTGAAGCTCTGTAAAATTTCATCATCTCACATTTTGTGCTACTTGAAGTCATTTACCCTATGGTGTCAGGGTGGCGTGGTTTTCTGATACAGCCTTTCCTCTAAGAAAGGGAACCCAATTCATGTTGTTCACTTATTTTCCAAAAGGTAGAATTTCTGTAGTCACATTTATATCAGGCTTCCAACTGGTTGATCTGCACTACTTCAAAATAACTTAACTGATTTTTTTCTGTATTTCTCTGAAATACATAAAGTGACTATATAACTGCTGCAAGTACTGTGTTACAGCATATTTTTTATCTGTTCAGTGAAGCCTGAACCTTTCTCCAGTTTGGGGAAATTTAATGTGATGATAGGCATTGCCTAATGACCAAAAAAACTTGCAAGGGTTTTCTCCTGTAGGAGAAACAATTCTAAAACATAAACCATCTAATTTTTAAGAAGATATTGGTATTTATATCTAGAAAAAACATTAAACCCCACATGGATGATGACCTGTGGTTTATACTCTCTTGATCATTCACTATGACAATCTTACCTGGATTTGCAGTGGTATGTTTGTAAAAAAGGTAGAAAACAGAAAGCCTGGCTACTATGGAAACTGTGGTTCTTAACAGGGAATGCATGCTCGTTACTGCCTCTTGGCTTAACAAAATTGTGAGGTTTTATTGCTGGTGTATCAAAGGTTAGAACACAGATGGTCACAGAGGAAAACTTTAAGAATGGTCCTCATTTATCTACTGTGGAACTATACCCAAAGTTTTAGACAAGGTGTCAGAAGATATAATTAACGGACCCTCCACTACAGTATATTAGCTGTTCCTGGGGAAAAAAAGTGAATAGCTTTTGCAAGCAATACAAATACTCCTTTTTTTTTTTTTTAAGACTGTGTAAGACAGCTGTGTCATGCACAAACATGTAACTTCATATGCTCTATTCCATGTGTGAATAAAGATTTGTTTGTATCAGCACCTGTATTCACCACATGTTAAAATCTAAAGAAGATGTTTAGAGTATCTGGAATACAGGAGAGTTTAAATGTATGCAGTCTTTACCTCCAGAAGCTTTTCTTACTGATGTTAGATGACGTTTAACTCAAGAGGTCCTAAATATATCTGGATCATTTCCATAAGTAATGGCTGGATAGGCATATGTACTTCGTGTGAAGGTGTTCCCTTCTTTTTTAATGCTGGCTCCTGCAGAAGAAAGGAATACAGGAACGCCTTAGCCCAGCTCCACAAGAGCCTGGGAGAGCTTCTTGCTTGTCTCTCCATATTGGGGGCGGGGGGGGTTGTTTTTTTTTCCTTAGCACTCTTGGTCAACTTAATACAGAAAAATAGTATTGTATGGGCATAACTGTTTTTTGTCTTTATGGTGGCCGTATAAATAACTGGAACAATTTTTGGGCGCTGAAAGTTTGCGATAAGAGGAATTATTACTTGTAGTGAAACAGGCTAGGTGGAATTTCATGTGCAGTTTAAAATCTGGAAGCAAGAAGCCTCCTGTGATCTATGTATGAACACCGGAGTTCTCAGGTAATATGTCAGTTCTGACCAAACTGCTGGCTTTGTTTCATGATTAAATCTATTTCAGAATGGAAAAATAGTTTTTCACCTGCCTGTCTCACTTTACCATGTCTTGTCTGATGGCTCTCAAATACTTTTTAGCCTGAAATAAACAGGGACGGAGGAAGATGGTGATAGTGGACCTCTCTTCTCCACTGGGCAACAGTGGTAGCATATTCATTGCAGAGGTGCAAGGCTGAAGTGTAAATTTTTCCTTCTGGTGGCATTTGAATTTATCTCTCACTCCCTAGCAGAATTCTTGGGCTCGAATCATGTGGTTTGTATCACAGCTGCTTTGTTCTGCTGAAATAAATATTCATTGGGGGAAAGAAAGTGGGGAGATAAGTGATTTCCTATTATTTATGGAATTATAACTTAAGGTACTTGCAGACATGGGGTATTGGAAAGGCTGTGAAGTTGGAATTAGGAAAACTTTATCTTCAGCCCCTGTTTCCGTTAATACTCAAGAGTACTGAGTCTAAACCATGCTGTTTTCTTTGACAGTTTCTTGGCAGGCTTCAGTAGGCAGCTCCAAGTTAATGCACTGGCTGTTTTAAATGTTGTTCTTTGGCACTGAAGTCTTCCCTTAACCTGTAGTGAATGTAGGTGCCTGTCTTTGATGGTGAGGATTCAGCTGGGTGGCAGGGCACCTAAACCAGGGAGTGTTGCTGTGTTTAAATATAGCACAAGAAGCTGCTACTAAAAGCCAGGATGAAATTTCCGATGTTCGTAGCCACAGGCTCTGCAGTACCTTTCAGTGTGTCTAAGAAATGTTAATAATGGTTCAAGAATATTTCAAACATGCTATTTAAAAAAAAAAAAAACCAAAACAAACACAACCCAAAAACCATATAGGCACATGATATACTTATTTTTTGGTTTCACTGGTGCCAGAGAATCAAATTCCATAGTAGTAATTAGAATTACATGCTACTGATTTGTTTCAGAAATTCATTAGGTAAAGCTTTACAATTTAATACTGTTTCAAATCCCCAGCTTAAAATTTCATTTTCCCAAATAAATAATGATAATAGCAATAATGCACTTGAGTTGATAGAAAGACTTTAAACTTCTGATCACGTATGAATTTCTGGAGGGATGCTCTTGCAAAAGAAAAATGATTGCTAGTGGTATAACCTACTGGACTTTGGCTCACTAACCTATTTTTCTGAAGCAATTTGTTATATTCTATAAAGTGGTAGATTTCTTTAATTAGGTGAATGAAAAGAACTATAAAAGATAACTGAGTTTGGTTTTCTTCACTGCGGTAGTGCTCTCAAAATCTAAGTTACAACAGGAGAAGGTTCTTGCGTTTTGCTGTGTTAAAACTTACGGAAGCTTTTGTGTTCTGTCAGAGTGAATTTATTTGCTAAATCAGAAAAATGTCATTTGTGTACAAAAAGTTACGGGCTCTTTGTGCATTTGTGGTGATGTAATTCAGGGATGAGTAATTGTAAAATACTTTTCCAACCTTGGATAAATCATGGGCATAAAATACATTGAGGAATAAAGTGGTAAATAGTATTAGTCTAGGTCGCTACTTCTAATTTTTTTGACTCTTTGGTTGGGTGTTAAGTTCCACATGTGGTCCTTCGGAGTTTGCACTTGAGCCTGTGTCGAGGCCTTGCCGAAAGTCCTGTATCAAATATTTTAATGGATTTTAGTGGATCTGAAATGTTGAGGATTTAATACCAATCACATTTTATTGAAATGCTATAAAGGTATTTAATTAAAGCTAATGTTAATGTAAGGAATAACAGTGGAATAACAGTGGAAAAATATGACTGAAAAATAGTGTGAACTAAAATAAGATCTTATGTTTAAGTGACTCAAATCAAATGATTACGAAATAATAAAATACACTTCATATTGACTAAGCAAGTACTCTTGAAATTGTACAGACGAGCTAGGTTAAATGAAACCAATAGACCAATTGACCACAGGGTAGGTTTTCTGTGATTGAATCAATGAGTTTTCCTTAAATTCTGTTTTAGATGGCAATGAAAACAAAACAACGTATGCTAAAGGAAGACTGGGAATTTTTTAAACAGAGGCGTTTTATTGAAGAGCAGGTAGGATTATTTTTTTACACCATACTAAGTTATACTAATGCTTTGTGTATGTTTGTAAGACGCAAACTTACGAGTGTAGTATATTGTCTGTGTGATCTAATTCTGCAAATATGACAGGCATGAAATTTGGTTAGCTAAAACACAGGAAAGTGAGATGCAAGAAGAGTCTGTAATAGTATGTAATCTACTACAAAGTAAAAACATAAGCACCACAGTCTTAGGATTGAATACCAGTTATCAAAATTATTTATACAGTAAAAAGGGAATTTTTTATGCCTTATAGTTGGATCCAAAACAGCCAATACATTGAGCGTGGAGCTGTCTTGATGTATGTGATAGGGAATATTGTATTTAAGAGTTTCACAAATTCCTGCAAGTGTGCAGAGCTGGGAAGTGTGAGCCACAGTAGCAGGGGAGATGATTGTCTCTTTTATGACTCCAGAGGTGGCTCCTACATCTGTTTTTTGGGGAAAAGGCTGAGCAGAACTGTCTGCCTTTTTTAAGCTGTAGCCAGAGGGGCCAGTAGAAGTTCCTGCTTTATTATAAAATCATCTGTTGTGTAAGACACAGTACTCTCTTCTGTAGAGTTCCTGTACCACTGTGTGGAAAGAAATGCTAGTCATGAGCCAGAGAGAATATGACAGTACATTTTAATAAACTTAAGCTTAAATTGGCAGTGTCTCAAAGCAGTAAGTACTTTTTCATATAAGGAACATAAGCCCGTGTTAACCATGTCTTTAGAACATCTGGAATACAGGACTCTCAGAGGACTTGAGGAAGAATCCTCTTTTTCTTGATCCTAATTTGGCTTAAGTGAGCTGTAAGCCCATGCCTGCTTAGGTAAGGATCAGATCTGGGCATCTATAGAAGCTTAGGCACATCCTTGTTTAACCTAAGGTTTGTAGGTATCTAATGAAATTAGGTGCTTTCAGGATTAGGCCTCTGCTAGGTGGAGGTTATTTGGATAGTACTTTTGCACTCAAGTCCTGTTTTGTGCAGCTTCATTCCTTGAATCTATCCCATTGTGGCTACAGAATTAGTCCTAATTCTTTTTTGCAAGCTAAGGGTGCATTTGCATTTTCTCTCTATTTGTCAGCAGTGTCCTTTTGTGCATACCATGAAACAAGACAAGAACTGCTCAAGTTCAGAGTGTGTCAGCAGAAATACCATGCAAGATGCACATACAAATGAGTCAAGGAGATGGACTTGGCCACTTCACTATTTCATAGTAGAAACATATTTTCTTTGAAGAGTTTCAGTGCCAAATGTTTGTTGTTTGTAACTTTGAATGTCTTCCTTTTTTTCCTCGTGATCAGAACATCACCTTCATGAAATAATTCTGAATTACTCTGCTTCTAAAATATTTTGCCCAAAGAACCCTTTTCGATTGTGTGATTTGTTAAGCGTGATGTGCCATTGAATTGTTAATGAAAGACTTGCACTACTAAAACACTGCCTTTATAATTTACTTCAGCTTAATAACAAGAAAGCACTAGCTGGGGAGAACAACTTCACAGACACAATGAGACACATGCTGTCATCACGTTTGAGCATGCCTGACTGTCCCAACTGTAATTATAGAAGAAGGTGAGCTGAAGTTTTTAATGTGAAATCATAATAAATCATTCATTTCTTGTCTGAGGAAAAAGGAAATACATTATTGGAACCACTCTTGTGTGATTATTTTAAATGACTGCTTCTTAAACAAGATCATAAAAATCTGGGCTCTTAATTCTTGAACAGATGTACCTGTGATGACTGCAGCCTTTCACACATTTTAACGTGTGGCATCATGGACTCTTCCATAACGGATGATATCCACATTAACCAGTTACCACTACAAATTGATTCTGCTCCTGATTACCTCTCTGAGATCCGCCCACCCAGTATGTCTTCAGCAAGTTCGGGATCAGGTTCCAGCTCACCTATTACAATTCAGCAACACCCCAGATTGATCCTCACAGATAATGGTTCTGCACCAACTTTGTAAGTTCTTTTTTCTGTTTTAAAGTTTTGTAGCAAATTGAACTTAAGCAGGTAAGGTGCATTGGATGACTATCATTATGTAATCATTACGAACTGGTGATCTTTTCTTTGAGGGGTTATCATTTGGTATGAATCAGTTTAGTTCCCAAAAAGACTTTTAGGAGGCTTTTAGGATTGTTGAAGTTGTGTTAACTGGAGCCTTGCATCAAAAATTACTGTCTCTATCAGAAACATCTGACAGCCTCTTTCTTTTATTCAAATCACAATGACCATCAGGTTTGAGTCATTAGTGTAGTGGTAGACTACTGCCCCTTCCATAATTCTGAAGGGGTAAAACTGCTTGGTAAGCTGGTCTCTGTACATGGTTTAGGGTACAGCTAACCAGCAGTCATCTCTGTTATGTGATATTCTAAAGGAAAAATTCTAAAAAAACACCACCTTTGGTACTGGTGGGAACACTGATGAAATACCTGTTGACAGTATAGTCAAGGAATGGCATTAGTATTCTGTGTTAATTTGGTGTGATGGAGAGCAGTGCAGATGCGTGGGATGTTTCTGATGAATATCACTGCACCAAGTTCAATTTCCTTTAAACACTTACCTTTGCATCTACTACCATTACTGGTTTAATCTTCCATAACAGGACTTTAGTTTCTGAACCCATTTGGGGAGTGCTTTAAAACAGCTTTTGTGGTGGTATGTTTTAGTTACATATCCTTAAATGTGTAGTTTGCAATTTCTGTGAACTCTCATTAGTTATGGTGCTGAAATGTCCACAATTGTTCAATTTGTCTCTTCAGAAGGTAGTTCAGTTAAATCCAAGTATTATTTACTGTAAGACAACTATTTGTAGAGAAATACCACTGCTCCTTGGGGAAGGGCCAGTTTATATCGTACTTTTTTCTACTTCACACTTTCTGTAAACGAAGTCATTGGCGTAAGGCTTTTTCATCAAATTAAAAGGTCATCCATATACTGTCATTATTAATTGCATAGATTTCTTGGTCAGAAAGCAGTGGTGGAAAAATCTTGCACCAAAATACCAGAGAATCTTATTTTTGATCCAGTCTGTCATTCATGTCAGGATGCAACTGCTATATTCAAGGGGATTGTTGGGCTTGCTTGATTTCACTTGCTGGAAAAAGTAGTCAGTTGAACAACTGGGAAGACAATCCTTTGGCTCGTAACTTGAACATTTATTCAAGAGATGCACTCAACTTTTGGTGTTCTACCTGCTTTGATAATAACTGAGATTACTAAGCACTGTGATTTATCTAAGCCTCTTTTCCCCTCAGTGGTAGTGATGATGAAGATGTTGCACCATTATCAGCAAAATTTGCTGATATCTACCCACTGAACAATTACGACGATGCAGAGGTTGTAGCCAACATGAATGGAATTCACAGTGAGCTAAATGGCGGAGGTGAAAACATGGCATTGAAAGATGAGGTACAGCATTTAGTGTCCTGTCTTTTTTTTTTTTTTCTGGCAGTTGAATGCTCTCGCTAGAGAAAGGCCTGTCCTTCCCTCCTGTGATAATGAGTTAATGTTGTCCAGTCTCCTCAGGTGAGCAGTACTAGCAGCAGTTCCTCAGAAGCAGATGATGAAGAAGCGGATGGGGAGAGCAGTGGTGAACCACCAGGGACTCAAAAGGAGGAAATGTCTCTAGGAAAAAGGGCATTAAGGAAAGATGAAGCAAAAATGGATAGTCCACCACCTTCTTACCCCAGTCAGCAGGTATAGCAATGTAAAAATTGCTTTTAGTAAATGAAATTTTTGAAGTGTGGCTGCTCAAATATATTTACAACTTCAATTAAATATTTAACTTCTAATACATTATCAGTAACCAGGTATGATTCCAAAAATATTTTTCAGTTGATTGTATATTGTCAGGCTTAATATCTTACTTTAGTCAAATCCTGAAATGTGTTATATCAAGGATGACTTCCATAAAAGGCGAAAAAGTTTATTCCTGCCTGTATGAATTGGAGAGAGAAGCAAAGCAGCTTGAAGCATTTCTGCTTGGAAGTTTGAACTTGGTCTTTGTTCAATATTAATGTTAAGTTAATTGAAATTAATGATTGGGCAGGGAGGAATGATATGAGTGCTTAGCTAACAGTCCTTAGATATAATATTTAAAAGTTCCTAACTTTGAAGTAGTTAAATACTTTGGTAGTTAGTTGAAGGAGAGAAATACATTGCATGACATATGACAATGATCTTCAGGTGTTGGTGTTTTGTTTTGTTTTTTTTCCCGCAAATGGTTTAAGGTTATTCAGCTCTCTATTGTAAAGTCACCAAAACACCCAGAGAGCCATGCCCAGTGTATCTGCTCCACCGACAGTAGTGTTTTAACAGCTGAGAACCAAAGCAAGGCGTCCAACAGACTTGTCTTTATGACCACGCGGCTTTTAATCTGAGTTACCCTACAGCTACAAAACAGGCTCGTGGTTAGAGAGAATGCACCGGTCACTTTTCCTGCTTATTGTATAAAAAGATGCACATTGTAGGGGCCATCTTGGAGAGTTTAGATGACAGTCAGGTGGGAACTCCCACTAGATGTTTCGTGTAGTTAGGATGTTTGTAAGGCCTTCCCCTGGACGTATTTTCTCATGTGTGAAGAGTATTAAAAGCTACTTTTCTTTGAGCAAGTATGTTGAGATTTTTACTGTGTGTGACTGACCAATGGCATACTTTTGTGGGCTGAGAGCTCTGTCGGACATGTTGGAAACCGGTAAACAGATTCAGCATTTTTTGTGAAAAATCAGGTGAGATTATGTAACTCTACTTGCCTTAGGGAAGCAAACTAAGATGCAAGATTAAAAGGCAGATTTAACCTTTCTCTTTTTTTGTTTTCTTTGAAGAAAAAGAATTTTCTTAGAATTATTTTGAGGAACTTCTAATGACTTTCATTTTAGCCTGATTTTCTAATCAGAGCTGGGTATCTACTTAGTTGATACACTCAAGTTGTTGATTTCACTGATACATGTCATGTGCATTTGAGATTTTTTGGCATTATCTATTGGGGTTGTTCATTTACTCGGTATTTTTATTTCTATTTGGCTTTCTTTTCACACTCAGTACCCAAAGGTTTGTTGAAATTGGATTTTCAGTCTCACCATACAATTTATTATCTCTCTTCCATTTTCATTTGTTAGTAGATTAGTATTGGTTTCTGGATACGACTGGGTTTTTTTATGAGAGGGGGTTTTTTCTCTATACGCCTAATTAATTCAATCATATTTGGCTTATGAAATCTTTGGTGATTAAAATATACCTTGTGTCCAAGGCTGTAATGCTTTTAAGTGATAACTAAGAGTTACTTGTTTCTGAGAGGAAGGCATATTTAAGAAGAATATCACCTGTCAATTCTTTTCTAGAAAGCTAATTTAGCTAATGCTGCTTTTTGGAAAAATGTGTACTGCCGCATTGCTGGGCAAGATAGCAATTGGGGAGTGTTCTGGGATTGCTTCTGGTAAAATTATCTTCCAGTGAAATGTCAGATGACTGCGACAGGAAAAAGTACTGAGCTGAGAGAAGGAGATAGAGCTGCTCTTTCCTGGGATTTCTGAAGTCTTGGATCATTTTGAGACAACAGAGGCTACTGATAACCTTGAGATCAGTAAAACATTCTAATAAAGCATGGATCTATCATGGTTGATGCAATTATAAAATTCTTCTTGAGAAATTTTGCCTCACACAATCACAGAACAGTTGAGTTTGCAGGTATTCTAGACCAGCCCTCCTGCTCAAAGCAAGGTCATCTGGAGAAGTTTGGTCAGCATTTTTGTCTGAACAGGTTTTGAGTATTACCAAGAATGAAGGCTCCAGAACTACTGCGGGTAACATGTTCCAGTGTTCAACCACTGTCACAAATAAATGCTTCATATTAGAGCAAAATTTCCTTTATTTCAGTCTGTGCCCATTTCCTCTTGTCCTTTCATGGGATACCACTGAAGGGAGTCTGGCTCTTTCCTCTTGACTCTCTTCTTCCCCGTCCAGTCAGGAAGGGCGCACTGGTAAGATCCCTCTGAGATTTCTCTCTTGAGGCTGAACAGTCATAGCTCTCTCGGCCTCTCCTTCTAATGACAGGTGCTCCAAGGCCTGAATCATCTTTGTGGTTCTTCACTGGACTCACTGCCGTATGTCCATGTCTCTAGTATCGCGGACTCTAGAACTGAACCTAGCACTCCAGATGTGTCTCACTAGTGCCGAGCAGAGGGGAAAGATCACCTCCCTTGACATGCTGGCAGTGCTCTGCCTGATGCAGCTCACAGCTACTTCCAGCGTTATCAGCTGATCAGCACTTAGTACTACTTTCTACGCTATAGAAAAGTGGTGTAGAAAGAACCTACTGTTTTTCCATGCACTTGGAAAATTGTGGAAAATAATCATCCAATTTGATTTTTTTTTTTATTTTTATAATGAGGTAATTAACTGTCTAGTAATGATCAAGTGCTGTCAAGGTTCCTATTCCTGTCCTTGATTGTTTGTATCAGTATCTCGCTTGTTGTCACTGACAGTGGACATTAAATGTCTGTATAGTGTGAAATGCTGTTAATTTTTCGGACATTCTTTCCTTAACTCAGATAAAGAACCTCTGCTAGTGCTTTTACTTGACTGCAAGGTTTTTCCGTTGGTATTAGGTGAAAGAATTCTGTGGATGCTCTGAAAATATTAATTGCTGTATGCAAAACAAAGTATTAATGATTACTGAAAAAAGGACGGGGGAAATAGCTGATTTTACTGTCGGTGGAGTAGACTGAATTTTTTTTTAATTTATTTTCTTACAGGCTGACCAAGGTCCAAATGCTTGTGAATGTCATGTTTGCAAACAAGAAGCCTCAGGTCTTACAGCCTCTGCACTCGCAACTGGACGCCTGCCTGCTGGCCACCAGTTTATGAATCCTGAAAAACCTGCACATCCTGCACTTCATCTTTATCCTCACATACATGGACATATACCATTGCATACAATTCCTCATCTGCCTCGTCCACTTCTCCATCCCACCTTGTATACAGCTTCTCCCTTTACACACAATAAGGTAAGCCTAACAAAGGAGATGGATGCACCCTGATCTCAGGAAAAATACTGCACACCTGTATAAACCAGCATGACTGAATATCAGTGAAACCATGAAAGTTACCTGAAATTGTGATCTGTTTGTAGTAGTCCTTTTGGAGGGACTAGTGAGGGGTAGGGAATAGGACAGAGTCAGAACTGGTGGAAGGTTCATACAGCAGGTCTAAGGGTAGCTTTTGTTAGACTGATAATTTCCTTACTGTGATTAGATAACGTGGAACAAAATGAGTCTTGCATGGTGGAAACAGTGAGAGTTAGTCAGTCTAAGAGAACTAATTAAGCCTTAATTTCATAGATATTGGAGGCAAAAGTTCAATATTCCATTACGGCAATAATATCTTGAGGTTTCTAGTTCAAAATTCTAGTGGTTTTTTTCTGAGAAAATTGAAGCACAGCAGTCTATTTATGAGGGGCTTTTTGTGCTTTGAGAGAACTTGCTTTTTTGTGGGTGCTACAAAATTTTTTTGACCCAAAACTTGTAAAAGTAATAAACAAGAGAAAGATGTGGAACAAGGATTGGGGCCAGGCAACAGCTTTTCGGAAGTATGAGTCAAAAAGAAGAGTTACTGCTCATGGGATGTTATTTCACATACTATTTAAATCAGTCGAACTATGAGTGCTGATGAAAGGGCCAACGCCTTTGTCGTTATTCCTGTCATATTCCTGTCATCTCACTCTTACCTTGGTACAGTGATCCTGTGGTTGCAATGAGAGAGACCCTTCTTTGTCCACTAAGATGATTATTACTTTTACCGTTCTTCTAAAAGTCCTAATTCTTGTACCACACCTTCTGTCATCCTTCCAAAGCTGCTCTTGCATCCCTTACAGCAGTCTACTCAAACTTCCATCCCTGATCTCTGCTGCCTTTCCTTGCAGAAGACCTTTGTGTGGCAGAACATCTGCAGCGCGCTGACAAGGCTGTACCAGAAGCCCCATGCAGAGCAGCAGGCTGCTGGCACTGCTTGGCTTTGTAACGTAGGCCAGATCTCTCAGCTCTGGCACAGCACCTGAAGCAGCTGGGCTCCATGTATTTGTGTTGTGCTGGATCTGGAAAGACATGTGCGGAAGCTGAAGTTTCAGGGAGCTTTTGCCTTTGAAGAGAATTCAGCAGATCTGGTAGCGATTGAGCTAATAAGCCCTGTTGGATGAGGCTTGGTTTTTCATGGATAGGCTGTTCTACCCTTTGAAGTGTTTTGAGTGTCGATGTATAAGGATTTTTGTTTTAAAGCAGGGTGTTCCAGCCTCTCCCTCTCTCCCTATTAGTCAGATGATGAAAATCCTTCTGTACTGGAGGAGGAGACTGGATATATAAGTAGTTTGCTTGGCCATGAGTGTTTATACTTATGTCTGAAATGTTATTGGACTTAGTTGATATTTTTAGTATCTGTACCTGCTTCTGCATAGCTTTTCATTGCATAAAATACAGTGCAAAAATAGAACAAACTCACTTTTCCTTGGCTTTTTTAAAGGTGACAGTAACTGAATATAATCTTTGCATTGCACAAGGTCTCTCAGAGAAAGTTACATTTTAGAATGTGAATAAAAAATTTCAGCCAGAAGAAATGGAGTGATCCAGAACAAATTGTCTCTAGAAAACAAGAAAAAGTGTGTATTCTTTTTTTTTTTTTTCCTCCGGTTGCTTCTTAAAATAAGAGGGTGTGTTCCTTGTCTGTTAAGTCAGGAACCTGTTAGTAATTGGAGATGAAAAAAGCAGAAGCATATAATCAACTTTAAAATTATGTTTTCAGATAATAAACGTTTTATTTCTTTTTCTGCTGTGCTTATTTTCAATCCTGAAGCGTTTGTTACCCCTTTATCACAATTGTCTTATGTGCTGATAATTATCATGTCACAGAGGATTCTGGCAGCTTGGGCTTTGAAAGGTAATAATTCCCAACAAATTCTCCATTCATACAAAGAACTGGTTTAATTAAAAACTAGGGCCTACCAATATATATTAAGCCAAGTATTTCTGGAAAACTTTTTTTTTATTTGTCAGCAGAATCTGAAAGCAATGTTCGTGATTATAAAATACGTACATACAATCTGTAATATTATCTGCATTCAAAATCAACAAACCAGTCTTTTTATCATTCTGGGAGATATTTTTTATTATGCTTTTTGTAATGTCTTTAACAACTGAAACACTATGATTTGAATATTGCTGTTGGAGTGTGTAAGCAAACAGAATATTAATGAGGAAAATACTCTTTATCTTTGTAGGCATTACCACCAGCTCCAGTTCAGAATCATACAAACAAGCATCAAGTATTCAATGCATCTCTCCAAGATCATATTTATCCAAGCTGTTTTGGGAGCACTCCAGATTGGAATAGCTCTAAATTTATAAGTCTTTGGGGTTCAGAGATGATGAATGACAAGAACTGGAATCCTGCTACGTTTTTACCTGATACAATTCCTGGTGAGGGTTTGTTACTACTTCACACTGACTAGTTAAAAGCCTTATGTTCTGAAATGGAGTGTGACACTTTTTCCAGGAATGGTAGGTCTCATCGACGTGATCTTGTAAGATGTGATTCTGGCAGAGGTTTACTGCCATTTCCAGTGGGGCTGAAAATTAAAAAGTAAGTTCTTATGTATTGGGGAGAGGATGCTAAAGGCAAACAAATAGCACACTATTTTCGCCTACAGTCATTGTAGAGGTAGTTTTGTCTTCAGATGTTCAGGGTCGCAAAGAAATAGGAATTAAGGGGAAACCTTTGGTCTTCTGCCACAAAGGCCTGCTCTCTTTCTACAGGGTCATAAAAGCACTGGTAACATGGTACTACATCCTACTACTTCTTACAATAACTGCATTGTCATTCAAAAAGACAGAGGCATAAATCAAGCAAAAGATAATTTTAAGCCTGGAAGCCTTTGGGAATATTAATTGTCAAAGTGAAAGAGTAGAAGAGAAATAGTGAGAAAGAGAAAGAAATCTTTCCATTCACATTATACCAAATCTTAAAATGTCTTTTTTATTTACTTGGCTTTTATGAAAAAGGAAACTTGATTTTGTGTGTTGGCTTTTTTTTTCAGACTGCTAACTTGCATCAAGCTACTCGGTGATATTTAAAAAGAAAAGCATTAAAAACCTCCAGAAAATTTCCCCTATAGGATAGCACATTCATTTACAAATGTAATTATGGGTAGCTGTTCCAACAAATGGTTAGTGGCAAGCTTGGGTGGAAGCTTTGTCTGTCACAAAGGTGTTACTGTAGCCAGCTGGAATTTCCAGCAAGATAAGACTTCTGACGTTACACTGGTAGAGGGATATGTTGTTCCTGCTTGTAACAGCTGCATGGCTAACCTGGTCTTCAGCTATTGAAGCTTATCTAGTTAGTATGTAAAATGGTGTCCAGTTTTAATTTTAAAATTGTAAATGGATAAAGCTATCTTGTAGCATCTTTGCTACCTGTCGACACACATTTTGTAGTCTTAAAATTTCAACTTTAACGTTTGTGACTTCTGCTGAGACTTGTAAGCACTTTGGTTACAGGAGGTTTTTGGTGGGAGGTAGAGGCAAAGGAGGATCCCTTCCCTAATCCCACAAGTCAACATTAATATGTTCTTGCTCTTCTGCTTATAAATAATTGAATGTTTAATTCTAAATGCCATAAAGACAATTCTGTTATTCTTATAAGTTACTATGTGTGTTTCAATTGAAGGGAGTGATATATTAGCACCAGCACTCTCAGAAATAAGACCCGAAGCACTTCCTACTACATCTAGCAATGAAGCAACAGCAGTTACTGACAGCAAAGAGAAAAAAAATGCTGCAAAGAAGAAATGTCTGTACAATTTCCAGGATGCCTTTATGGAAGCTAATAAAGTTGTCATGGCAACCTCTTCTGCCACTTCTTCTGTCTCCTGCACAGCAACTACAGTGCAGTCAAGCAGCAACCAATTCAAAGTATCATCTAAGAGACCTTCATCGATAGGTAAGGATTTGTAATTCATGTCCAGCTTAGTAACTGACTGAAGTACATTCAGCTAACCATAAAAATGTATATGTGTTTATAGTAACAACATTATTCATTTTGAAGATTTTTAATTGCTGTTCTTCTTACTCTTGAGTTACCGTCTCTGTACTTCTGGATTAATGAACTTTGTAAAAGATCTTCTTGTTAGGGTTTGAAACTGGTAATAGAAAGGTGTTGAAATACTGCTGATTTTTACCCAAGCTGAGAACATCCAGCACTTCACTTGATTGTTTGGGTAGTTAGTGGAGACTTAATTATTTTTAATTGTAAGCACTTTCTTTTTTTCCCAATTTAGGTGAAGTGTTCCACAACATCAATAAAGAGGACCATCGACATTCTGCACCAGTTGCACCACGAAATAGTCCTACCAGTTTAGCATCCCTTCCTTCACTGTCTCCCGCTGCTCTATCTCCAGCCTCTACACCACATCTTCCAAATCTTGCTGCTCCTTCTTTCCCCAAAACTGCTGCAACAGCCCCTGGATTTGTGGATCCTCATTCAGGTCTTTGTCCTACTACAGTTGCACCTCCTACTTCAACCACAGACAGCTCTGTAAGTGCCCCACCAAGTGTCTGCAGGTAAGTTTGTGGTTGTTACTGTTGTTCTTTTTTACATAGAAGGGCAATTCAAATACAGTTACCTCTTTTCCTTTGCCAGTAGTGGTAGTGTGAAAGAGCAGCTCTGTGTGTTCAGCAAATGAGACTGAGTTCAAATACTTATTCTCATATGAAGTTAATATATTATAAATATTATTTCCATTGCAGAATCTAGTTGACTTTAGAGGCTTAAAAACAGATGTTTCGTCACTTTTAGAAATGTGACCTGGTATAAATAAGTCAAGCTCTATTCTTTCTTTATCATTGCCTGTAGTGATTGCTGCTGCTGAGACACAAACACAAATGTTTCTGTTTTCTGTCATTTTGGCACTATGTGGCGATCAGGAATGAAAAGCTGTGAAAAGTTAGGGAGTCTGTAGACAGATTTAGCTAGAACTGAGTGTCACACAGGGTCTTGAAATCTGCGACATAGTAACACTTTTTCCTGACTCTGCTTAAGACTGCTTAGGGATCAGTCCCACCATTTATACAGAGATTATAGTGTGGAAGAATGTTCTGATTTCCAAAGGTTTTCAAAGATCTGGAGGCTGGGAGGAGTTTGCAGCGGTCTTCTGGTAGTGTTACGTATTGTGGCAGACCGGCAAGGTTATGTCTAAAGAGTGCAGGCATAGCAGAAAAGCAGTGGAATCATTGTTCTTAGTGACTCTGTGACCTGTTGGGCTGTGATCATGGCCGCTATGAATGTAGTCTTCCGAAAACTACTGCCGTAGCCAGGAGATAGTGTGAGATTTAGGCAGTTAGATAACAGCATACCTGAAGTGCTTCTAAAATTGCCCTTATTTCTGTTGTCAGCTGGTTTTATTGACCACAAGGTAAGTGACTGTTCTTTCATGCTCAAGGAATTATTGCAGTTTTGTAAAGAAACTTTCTTACCTAGTACAGGGAGAGAGTTGAATATAGGCTATTTAATGCAATAGAAATCCAACTTTTATTATCATCTCCAGGTGCTATCGTGATGAAGTAATTTTAGTTCATAGGAACAAACTGTGAGAGAACCCAGAAACAATTATTGCTGTCTGTATGAATCAGTGATGTGCTGTAATGGGAAAAACTGCTTTATGCTCTAGTCTTTCAATCTAGTGACTGAGCGACAGATCTAATGAAACCTTGATTTCTATGGAATTGTATCCATTAGCCCAGCACTTGCTATCCCACTGTGCCACTGGGCGCTGTAATGCTAACTCAACAGTCAAGAAACAGTGATGCAAAGGCTACTCAAGCTGACTAGTCAGAACGTTTACTCTGACAGGCAGTATCTCCTGTTAAGTGCAACAATTTTGCATGCATTTTCCCTAACTAGGATACTGAATTTGAACAGTGTTTTATTATGTCCTGGTCACTAATTCTTGAAAAACTTACTGGGGAAGGGGAGAAAGGAAAGTGAGGTTAGTAAGAAAATCTGCATGTCTTTTTCAGATAAAACAGATTATGGCCTATTTTCACCTTTCTAACATAAGAATAAAGAAATACTAATGCTAGATAACGGGATTTTTTAAAAATACTTCACTTTTGAAGCAAGATCACGTGTCAGTTTTATAAGAACTGGACAGTAGATATGTTGGGTGGACAGCTATGCAGAGCTCTGGAGGAAATAAACTGCTATGTACCTGGTGATTGAAGAGACATGCAAGTATGTCCCCTTTGGGGGGAAAAAAGGTTCAAAGAGAGCAATGGAAACATTTGGGGTTTAGCTGACCTTGAATTTTTTATTTAAGTCAAGAGTTTGAAAATCTCTCTAAATCCAGGGGATTTTAGAAATAAGTTGAGTACTTTGCAAGTGCACAGCTCTTTGGGCCACAAGCGATGGAGATGGGCAGCAGTTTCAAAACAATTCCATTTAAAAAACCTAGAATCATTACTTCTGAAACTGTTGTACATGTTTAAACCTGAGAAGAACAGTTCCAAAACTCATTCTCTAAGCTCTTCAGTCAGTGAGTCACTAAATGAGTTTTTATAAATCACTTTCCTACGTATCATCTTATCTTGCTGTTTGGTTTTGAGCACCTCCATGTACAAGCTACTGGATGAAGGCTTTAGGATTTGAATCATCACTGGTGGCTGATACCCCAGTTTGAGTCATTACTGATAGATGTACATGTAACTGTATGTGGGGTTTTTTTTAAATACCATATTTATTATAATCCAGATTTTTTTATAAGCTTTTTCTTTAATTTAACATAGCGATCCTGATTGTGAGGGCCATCGCTGTGAGAACAGTAACGCGTATGATCATCAACAGTATGATGGAGAGGAGAGCCAGGATGAAGATAGCTGTTCAGAGCATAGCTCCAGTACCTCAACATCCACAAATCAGAAGGAAGGAAAATACTGTGACTGCTGTTACTGTGAGTTCTTCGGCCATGGAGGAGTAAGTTGTTGGATTTTAAGTAGTCTTTGCTCTTTGTTACTTACTCATCATTGCATGTGATTTATCAGACTGCAACTAAGAGGGTGGCATTGGAGCTCACTCAAGAGAAGCAGTAAAAGGAGCATGGTTAGAAAGTAATCTTCCTCTTTGAAGTGGAGAACTGAAACAAACCTTTCCAACTGAAAGCAATTCAAGACCAATAAAAATCACTAAAAGATTTAGGAAGTAACTGACTTGTATAATAGGTACCATGCTGGGCTGAAATTGCAAACAGGAGCATGAGCTATTTAAATAACTTCAAAAAATTCACACACTCGTCTGTAGTATTGTACTTAGAAATGATGTACACTTAATATAGCATGTTTTTTAAAATGTCTGTGGCAATTTAGAAGCCATTCTCCCATTTGTAAAAATAGTAATCCTCAAAGTATTCACTTTAGCTTGATTTAAAAAAAAAAAAAAAGAAAAAACCTCTATTTTTATCTGGAACTTATGCAGTGTGAGTTTAAATGATACCCGTTCTGCATTTTTCTGTTTTCAATATTACACACAATTTTCTTTACTGGTGCATCTTGATAGGCACTGACTTGCGTTTGTATTTAAAAGTGTTTTGAAGAAATTTTGAAGTTCTGAAGCATGCAGGGTATACAAAATGTTTTCCCGTATGTTCTTTGTTTTAATACTTAACACTTTGAAGCATCCTAAAGTTAACCTTATGCCAGTACAATATCTAGTGAATTGTTGTAATCGTACCTTTCCTTTGCACAAATGAAATGCTAAGAGCTAAAGTTGCCAGTTTACGTTAAAATTTCATTTTCCTGCTGTCTTCATTTGTAAGTCTGTGTATAGTTTGTTTTTAGTAACCAGATAACTAGTAGAATTTGAGTCTCTGGCATTTTTTTTCCATTTGAAGTAAAAGCTGAGTTTATTGGCCATGTATTCGATCAGATGCAGTTTAATCTGAGAGTTTGAAGTGAATTAAAAGCACCTGCCCTGTGGCTGAAAGGGGCAGAGAGGAGATCCCATTTCTCATTGCATGTTCCCACCGTATCCATGATTGATTCATAGTCATTTGGTTGCACAGTAAGTTATTTGTTCTGCTGAAGTGGCAAAATGCTACAGGATTTTTAAGTTAATAGGCTTTGCTTTGCAGATTTAATGAGTTGAACTGGTGTAGCTCCAAACAGATCGGTGTCAGATCTGGTGCAGAGGGGAGAGGGTAAAGCAGGAGAAGGGGAGGAGGAATGAGGAGTTGAGAGGCAGGAGCAGCGGGTGGGAATACAGATTTGAAACACGATGCAAGGATTCAACTTGCAGCAGTGTTAACAAGTTATTGATGCGACCCTGCTGGAGGGTAAGCTGGCACGCTTCAGTGCAGGGTAATCGAGCCTTCACAGTCACAGACCAGAGGCCCATGTAGCCCAAACTGTGAAACAGGCTTCATAGAAAATGGAAACAGCAGCAAATGCTTGCTGCTTTCAAACTTTCAAATGTGGTACACCAATCACAAGAGAGTATGGAAATCTCCTTTCTTGCTTTTGAAGGTATTTCTTTGTCTTCTCACTTGTGCGTTCCTCTGCAAGATCAGTCATTCTTTCAACTGGAAAATACCGTTCACAAGCGAGACCCAAGTCTGACAGGTCCATTGCCTGTTAAATACACCGTCAGGTACTCATACAAACAATAAGGAATTTGATACTCAGGTTTGGACTTTCAGGTTATTTGAAGGTCTCTAAAATTTCTAAATCCTGAAAGGTCAGTGAAATTTTTGCATTTAGTCACTTAATTTTTGTCCTTCAGCCTCCAGCTGCACCAACCAGTAGAAATTATGCAGAGATGCGAGAAAAACTTCGTTTACGTCTAACAAAAAGGAAAGAGGAACAGCCGAAGAAACCAGATCAGATCTCTGAAAGGGAAAGTGTTGTTGACCATCGAAAGGTGGAAGACTTGCTACAATTTATAAACAGCTCTGAAACCAAACCAGTAAGCAGTTCTCGGGCAGCCAAGCGAGCTAGACATAAGCAAAGAAAGGTAAGACATAAAAGTAGTTTGTCCTAGACTTTACGTTTTTGAATCTGTGTGCGCTCTGTAAGTGTACCACTGTATAATGGCTTGATAATAATGGTGGAACTGTTTTCTGTGTAGTTTGTGGTGTGCCTCTGTGTGAACATAGCTAGCTTACCTGTTCTGATGCTATCTGAGGAGTTACATAGTAGACCGTGTCGTTGTTGCATGTTCTGCTGCAAATCAGCTTTGTTTTGGAATTTCCCACGCTACTTCTAAGTGTTAGAAATGTTAAGAACTTGATTGTTTTGTAGAACCGACATTTAAAAGTGGGGGAAGTTAGACAACTAGTGTTTCTGTACTGAGATAATGGTTATGATGAAGTATCTATAGGGAGCCAGGAAACATAAGGTCAGTGCTTCTATGAGAGAGGAACCATCAAGATGTGGTATTTTTAGAATGATTGCACTGGACACCTTGCTGTCCTGATTGAAAGAGGTTGAGTCCTGTGCCACGTGATGATGCGAAGGGCTATCCCAAGCTGGAGGAAAGTAGCAAGCTGCAGAGAGGGGACAGGGGAGAAGAAATTACTGGTTGCTTTCAAATGGAAATTGGCAAAAACATTTCTAAAAAACTCCAGTGAGTGAAAGTGAAATTATTTTTTGAAAATTGTATTTGCTGAGTTAATAGAAGAAATATTTTTTAAGTTGAACAAGCAAGAAATCAGCTTTTCTTACTGCAGTTGAAGTATCTACCTTAGGTATAAAGCTCAAAGTGCAAGGGGATTGGTTGCTGAAGGCTTTTGAGTTCTGGTAAGCACATTGCGTGACTGCACTGTAAATACTTCTTTTTTGTGAATTTCCTTGCTGGCAGTAATTCTGCGTTCTTTAAACGCTTCCGTGGGTTTGGAAGACCTGATGTTCACAAGTTGCATTATAATGTCGATGACATAACACTAGTCAGCAACTTGAGGGCTTAGTGAGTTATTTAGAAATAAAATTCACTTCGAAAAATTAACAGCATAAAATTCACTTTGCTCTTGTAAAGCAGCATGAGCATAAGAACTGGAATATTCTCATGGGTTTTTTTGCATAATGGTGAAAAGTAATCCCATACAGGCACTTCTAAATGCTCAAGACAATAAATGGACATGATTGTTCTCAATGTACAACTTCCTTTCATTTTGCTAATGATGCAAGATCAGTGCTGCACAGCAGTTTTAGGAATTCACAGAAATGGCTGGAAAAAATCCTTTGTGTCTTTGTTTCATGTGGTTCATGAACTTATGGCTGATACCAGGAAACTTTACCATCCTTATTTTTGAAAACTTTTCATCTAACTTTAATGTGCTTAGAGTTTTGCTGTAAAATGTTTTCAATGGTTACTTTTCTTAATGTTCATAAACACTGAAATGGAGCAACTCTGCTACCATAGCAAGAGAACAGGTAAATGATGCAGCATGATGCAAACCTGAGTTACCTTAGTAACACGCACATTTGTTAAGAGTGGAACTGAATGTTGTTTTCATTAGGCTTTTGTGGATGTCGAAAACCTTGATATGAAGTTAGGCTTAGCAGTAGCAAAGAGAAGATCAACAGGTGGTATTGACAACAGTCAAATACATTACAGAAAATAGAAACGTAGAAAGGATTTTAATCTACTTTTAAAGGGCAGCTTGTTTAAATAGTTATTTGCTTGCTGCGCACGCTTCTGGACTAAGTATGTTCCCATGTTAAGATCCTAGGATTTATAACATTTGTAGAGAAAAGTAGTAATAATCCCTAAAACTCTGATTTCCTAAATATTTATCACTTTCAATAAACCTATTGTTATTTTGCAGCTTGAAGAAAAAGCTCGACTTGAAGCAGAAGCCAGGGAGAGGGAGCATCACCAGTTGCTTGAGGAACAGAGACGGCGTGAGGAAGAAGAAGAAGAAAGGCTGAAACAAGAATTACAGCGGCTTCAAGAACTTCAGCAGTTGCGGGCTGTAAAGAAAAAGAAGAAAGAACGAACAAGTAAAGACTGTCAGAAGGTGGACATGCTTACTCGAAACTGCCAGGCAGTGAAGGAGTCTGTCCCAAACGCACCTGAAGACATTCAGAATGGTACACTTGAGCAATCAGAAAAGATCGACACCTCCTCCGGTTCACTGTCAAGACACATGAATCACACAGAACAGAGGCCAGTTTCAGAGACAGGCTGTGAACTATCTAATCCTGTAAACACTAGAGACTCAAAGCTGCTTTATCAGAAAGAGGGGAGTGTAAAGCAGCATGAGCCCCTCTCTTTTCTGCTTGATATTATGCATCAACATAAAGAGGGAAACAACAAACAGAAACTAAAGCAGATAAACAAACCGAGTGCTGAACAAGTGAAAAAGCCTGTTGAGTCCCCCAAAGCAGCTGAGATTCAGACTAAAACCAGGAACCAAATAGAATCCAAAGCAAAAGCAGCAGAGCTCCCGACACTTGCAGAACCTAAAAAAGAGGAGAAGAAATTAAACAATAACAACAAAAAACAGCTGAACCACGTAAAGGAAGAGAAAGCACCCATAACAAGTGAATCCCCTTCACCAAGTGAACAGCAACAAAATAATAAGCTAATACTTGCAGATTCTCCTCAACCAAAGGGAAAGAACAAGAAAAACAAGAAGAAAAAAGGGGACAAAGTCAACAATTCCATTGGTAAGTATGTAAGAAAGTTGAAGAACTTGGTGGTTTTTTTATTGTAACCATTTAAATCCTGAAGTTTGAAATCTTTATCTTCAGTTAGAAAAACTGGTGTCAGGAAAACTCAAGTCATTGTAATTAGAACAATGAGGAAATGCATAGAGTTTACTCAAGAGGTGTAGAATGCTGTAAAGAATGAATAAACTAGCCTATGGTGCTGGTTTTGTCAGTTAAGAAAGCCAGTCTCTTCTGCAAAGTCTATATTGCTTAAAATAAATATTGAAAATAATTCCGTGGTATGCTGAAATCCATTTTGAACCTCTGTAAAAGCAAGGTTGTTCTTCATACAGCATTAGAGTTGAGACTAAAGTTTGTCTCAGTCTTTGAGCAAGGAAAATAAGGGGATTCCACAGCTGAAGAATGATACTTTGTGCGTAAATACACATTTTCTCAGTGGAAATAATTCCTTTCATCTATTAATTACATTAAAAGATAAGTAAATTCAAAAACTAATATACTTTTTTTTTGTCAAAGTGAAAACTTACAGTGGGATGTTAATTAGTTGATAATATTGAATGTTTTCTCCTCATGAATACTAGTTTGTACTAGTACAAATTTTTTCATTTGACAAACAAAATTTTTAAAAAATTACAAAACCACTGAATATTGAGTTGACTTTAAGTTGCACTTGCATATTTTCTTGCCAACTTACTTTTTTTGTTTCCCTGAAAACATCTAACAGCTAATGCCAGAGCTGAGGAGCACATGCAGTGCTAGCTGCTTGGCCTTGCCAGCCCCACCGATCAAACTTCCCTTCTTGGGCACCAGTTTGTTCCTGCACGTGCTTGGTCTGGGACTGCCGGTTGGGATGGCAGTTTTGTGGTACAGACGTCTGTCTGCTCAGAGCACCCGGTCATTCCCCTGGGATCTCTGGGTAGCTGAGTGGTAATGGTACACAAATTAAGTATCTCTGGACCAGAATGACTTAACAGTGCAGTTCTCACTGCTGTTCTGTCTCGTCAGCGCATAAAAATATGAAACCTTAATCCTTTGACAGTGTCTGCCAGTGTTTCACAATACTTACGTTTATTAAGCTTTGTTACAAAAATGTAAACCAAATTCCTGGTTGGTGGAAGTGCTAGGTGTAGAGCCCAACTTTGTTTTTGTGGTTTCATGGTTGGGTTGAGTCAGCCCACTAGTCTTTCACTTTTCTTAAGTTCAGTGTCTCCATTCCATGACAACTGAGCAGTGATACAGAATTGAACCCCTTTCTCTGGTAGTTTGGTTCTTGTGCATTTTTTTGCATTTGTGTTATGGTATGTTTGGGTGGTGGGTGTTTTGTTTTTTTTTTTTAATTTCCTGAGAAGGAAGTGCTACAGTCATTGGAGCAAGACAAAACTCCAGAATTAGGGGCAGAAAGAGAAGACTGGAGATGTTTGAAGGAAAAACTGTTGAATGGGGGCAGAGGGTGTTTACTGTAGGAGGATGCAGGTAGCTTTCTGCATCTTTTCCTCCTCGTTGCTCCTCACCATTGTTTTCTGCTGCTTAAATCAAGTATCTTTACAATTTCTGAAAATGTGAAAAAACATAAGGACACATTTCATAATTTATAAAGACAATTGTGCTGCTCTCTGAAGAGTTGGATCTGGATTACAGCCTTGAGTAGCTCTGACTTTAGAACAACTAGAAGGATAGTATAATATACAATTTTTCATTTAGTTCTCATTTCTTAAAGACATAGCATTGGTGTACCAAATTAGCGAAGGCACAAAAATTGAACTAAAAAAAATTAGAACTGGGGTAATTGAAAGAACATGAAAAGAGAGAAACGAAGTTTGAGTTTTTGTTTTAACTGAGATTTAAAATTAAGTGTTAAGGCAGTGAACATTATTGCTTTTGGTACGATCTCTGTTTCTGAAGAAATTTATTCTGGCAGAGTATACATATTCCTTGTATGAAGGAGTAACTTCATAGTTCCTTGTTATGAGGATGCTAAAGAAAACCAGGGGTGTAGG
>NW_010389623.1:72266-73189 GCF_000710305.1 Buceros rhinoceros silvestris
CACATGTTTTTTTTTTTAAGGCTTTCTGGTTCTCCAAAAGTAAGTTGTACAGCAAGGACATGCGACTTTTAAACTACCAGGAACCTTTATGAGAGTTGTTTGCTGTTATCTCAAGGATTCTAGAGAATCCTGGTGGCATAAGAGGTGGTTTTGTTTAGTTTCATTGTCTCTTCCTTTTTGGAATGTGTTCTGAAGCTGCTTCAGAAATGAGATTGGAGTATATATGCAGTAAGAAAAGAGACTTCAAGGGGAAAATGCTCAAATTGGTTTCTACAGAAATTCACGCTTTCTGAAGCTTTTTTAAGTACAAGAGAGAACCATACACTGAGACGGTACAATATATAAACAGACTTTGTTGCTATAGCAGAGGTCTAAATTCAGATCATACTAAAATAGGTTTAAAAACATTTAAAAAGAAAATCCTAATTGTAGGCAGCATGACTTAGACTCTTGCAGACACAGCCTGGTGATCATGTCCCAGAGTGGGTACAGCAGCTCTAAGAATTCTGGATTTCTAAAGTATTTTTCATTATAAATGCCAATTTTAAAATGTTTCTAAAGCTGCCTTTTTAGTAGTAAGGCCAACAAAGTTCGGGCAGTCAAACGCTATTCATTATCCAATTTGTCGACCCCTTTATAGAATTTGACCATTCTCGTGTGTATTCCAGATTTATCTTTTGCAACCCATGTGATCAGTAAATTTACTGTTGGTTCATCTCTTCCCTGTCCCCAGTCTAACTCCTTAAAGGCAGAGCAGAGGTACTAGTGTAGTTCTAAGTAGTGTGTTGTGTCTTTTAAGAAAGGTCTTTTTAAGTTGGTATTACATTACCCTCAGCATAAATAACCAATAGTCTACAACATTTGGGCAATTCTCCAAAAACATCTTTAAGGCAACTTCTTCAAACTTTTTCCTCTCTCTTTCC
>NW_010389623.1:73342-75842 GCF_000710305.1 Buceros rhinoceros silvestris
GCTTCCCCTGGACTCTAATGTAGTGTCATCCTTCTTCCTTTGTAGATGATGTGTTTCTACCCAAAGACATTGATCTAGACAGTGTGGAAATGGATGAAACAGAGCGAGAAGTGGAGTATTTTAAAAGGTAAAGTGCTGTAATCCCTACTTATAAAGCTGTTGTGCTGCTTCCCATATGCCATAGTTTTAATAAACAAAACAATGCCCCCCTGACACCCCCAAAAAACCCAAACCAATCCACAACTTACTTAACTCCTAGCAGAGGAGCCTGTGTTGTAACATAGTAAATCCTGTTATAGCTTATGTTCTGACTGCTGTAACATCCATGGGCACAGATTGTAGTTGAGGAGCACAAGTACAGAAATGAGTGCCAGAGTCATCTATGTTTCTCCCAGGTTCCCATCAAGGCTTCCAGAATATCCTCAGTTACCATTTCTTTTCTGTAGGCGTAAGTTTGCATAAGTATTTCTTCTATTATCCTCACAGACCAAATACGGATTAGAGTTTAAAAAGAAAAAAAAAAAAAGAATAATTCTGTGTTAGGTGTTGTGTTGAACAAATAAAACATATACATTTAAATTTCAGAAGAGATACCAAAATGGTTTTTTGATGTTTTGTTCCGTATTTAGAGGAGCTATTAGTTGGGAATTTTATACCGTGCATGAAGCAGAGCTGGTATCTGTGGGATATTATCTTATGCCAATCATAAAGAGGGGGTGCTTATGCTGGTGCAATGACAATGAAAGAATAATATGAAGCTGTGCTTGTGAAACGTTTTTCTTTTGTGAATTTTGGTTGCTTTGGGATTTACACATCAGGTTAGTTACCTTCAAATTCCTCAAATGGGAGCAGACAGCTCATATTTCAATAATGTAGCACATATTCTTCCATAATACTGAAATATACTCAAATGTGCGTTCTTTAGTGGTGGCTGAGTGTGCTAGTTTCCCGTGAATACATCTAGTGAGCTTTTGATCATGATAGCCAAATCAGAAATACTACAGATAGTTCAGGTACCTGCAGCTGAATAATCCAGGGATCAGCAGCAGTATTCCACAAAACAACCAAAGCCATTTGTTTAAAGGGTGGGGTTTTTTAAGGAAGGGATTTCAGTATGGATTTCAAATTCTTTTCTAAATTGTACCAGGTCTGTGTACCTGGGATGTAATGTATGTCTGGGTCTTGCAAAGGACAGAGTACAACTGTTTCTCTGTGCTACTTATTACTACACAAAATGTGTATGTCTGTGATTATTTATGGAGTTAAATTGTACTAGACAATGAAATTTTCAGAAGTACATTTTCTTTAAAATTATTTTTCTGAGTAGTGCCAATTCAAGGTTTTCTCTACTCAGAATGTAGGTTTTGTAGGTGAAATGTGACATAAATTAGATAGTGCTAGTGTTGATATAGCATAAGCCTGGATTTCATGGAATATTCTCAGCTTCATTCAACTTTGCTGCATCTGAGGAAAAAAAAAAGAGAAGTTCTTTTCACCAATTCTTTGCTCCTGATAGAATGAATGAAGCAATGTTTTATATTTGTACGAGCACAGCTGAAGTTTGGAGATAAACTTCTCAAATGTGATTCCAGATAGAGTTAACACTTAACTTTACTGTTTTGTAATGAATTCAGTTATTGGTGTAATCTACTTCTTCGTTGTCGCCTGTTAAGAAGTGCGTGTGTAACTGTCAATGTTTTTTATGTATTCCTGTTCAAGAACGGTGTCTGAAAAGCCCTGATAGGTGCTGTTCTAGGGGAGGAAAAACAGCTACTTGATCTGTGAAGGCACATTTAATGCATGTGTTTTCTATCACTTGGTTATTTTCAATGTAACACTTAGAAGGCTGGCAACATTGCTTGTTTTAGTAACCCTCTGTGGCGATGAGCTGCACAAGCCTACTGAATTAACGCTTTTTACTGATAGTTTGTTAATTCATTATCTTGCATTCTAGCGGTGTAGTAGATGGATACTTCAATTACACCCTGACTTCAGAATTAATTTTGCAAGCTACTTCTAACTTTACCATAGAAAGAACAAAGCAAGTTTACTTCTAACCTTCCACTGTACCTGTTCTACTTTGCTCCTTCTGTGTGCTTCCCTCTTTTGGCTTTCAGTTGCTACAGAAGCTGTATAGCCTTCCAGAGAGGGGTATGCGTTACCTTGATGCTGTCATACAGCCTTTAGACTAAGCAAGCTACACTTTGAACAGTAAAGTTCTTCAGCATGAACTAGCTGTCACTGAAATGCCTGCACGTGCCAACCTTTCTTTCAAAAGGTTTTCCATAAATTGTGTTTAGTGAAAGTAAGTGGGTTTTTGTGCTAAAGGTGCTTTTTCCAGGCACGTGGGCTACTTTTCTGCTGTGTGATGAACAAACCTCCTTTCCCTAGGTTTTTGTCTCGTACATAACTTTGCTGTTTTCAGAAGCGGAGCAGCAGTGTCCCATGCCATTGGTGCTTCTGCTTTACGTTATCTACCACTCGTTCTTACTGTTACAAG
>NW_010389623.1:77413-102602 GCF_000710305.1 Buceros rhinoceros silvestris
CTGCTGAATGCTGGAATTAAGTTTGTGAATTCTGTGAATTATGGTAATGCTTCTATTTCAATAGATAAATTGTAAGAAACGAGGTAATACAAAAATTTCCAGTTTGATGTCAGTGCAAGAAATGAAGTAGGTAGGTTCAATGCTACTATCATGTAAACAGTTAACGATATAGTAATGTTTTAGTGGGTTACTTAGTATTGCCCAGTACAGAAACAAAATGATAATTTTAGAATTTTGATCTGTGTTAAGATGCTGCATTTACAGAATTTTTTCTGATACTGTACTATTTATTCAGAATAGAGAAATAGAGGCTGCTTCCAGATGACCATACTTTGACTGTACTTACCCCAATTATAAGGCAGTCTTCCCTTTTTTTTTTTTTAAAGAAAATAGGGCTTCCACTCAGCAGGAGGACAGTACAGCCTCAAAGCCCATTACTGTCCTTTTCCAGAACCATTCCATATTTTTCTTTCTTCTGCTTGTTAACACATATTTTTCTGATACACCCTGGTTTTGGGACTGCTTTGCGAGACACAGTGTAATTACACTCAGCTTTCGACTTGAGAATGTTTAATGGATGATTGCTTCCATATCTCCTGTGAGGCCCAGATGTAGCAGGAGGATTGGGTTGGCTGCAGACCACCGAGATACCTGCAACTTCACATCCCTCTTCTTGGTCCCAGATCTCTCCTATCCCAGTGTATGCTGCTGGTACAGAATATAGTTGCTTCAGCCTATACCCAGCCAGTGTAAAGGTGAATGAACCCTCAGTCTCCTATTGCAGAGGAGAGGATGACACACCACCTGTTCTCGAAATGTAGTCCAGGGATGTAAAGGGGGCAACTTCTATTACTCTTCTTCAAATTCAGGTTGAGGAAGGGGTTACTAGCTTAGCCTCACTTTTTTGTCAATGCAGTATGGTAGCATATGAATTTATTTGCTTGTGTTGGAGGAATTGCGTCTCAAACCCAAAAGTACTATCTGTGCCACTTAGCACCAACTGTCTACAAAACTATGTCCCTGTTAAAAACACCTGGATCAGTTAGCAGAGAAGAATGAGGCTTCTCATGGGACGGTGCCTGTGGGGGGATAAAAAATGCTGTTAAAACAGCTGAAGCTGGATGTTTGTGTGAAATCCACCTTTTCAGGCTTTTTCAGTTCTAAACCGTAGCACAAGGTGGCAGTGTATGTCATCACTAGTAATTTCTACATCGGTGATTTCAACAAATTGAGGCACTGGATGGAAAAACTAGTAGATGTTACATGGGCAAATACTGGAGCAGATCCCAGCTTCTCTGGAGTAGAAATGCTTTGAAAGTACTCAGATTTGTAATGGTGCTAGAAAACTCAGTTCATAGAATTTTTTTTCACTAGTAAAAACAGTCAGCTTTATTCTCTACTAACGAAGCTATTCAAAGAGTGATACATAGATATCAAGTGCTTCTCTTTATTTTAAAATCTTGGATTAACACAACAGAAGGAATCCTATTGCATTTGAGGAGTATGCGTATGTATTTGTAATAGCCTTCAAAGATACTTGCCTTATGTACTATCATGGTATATTAGCACAACTGATGTGATGCCACGCACCACAGGGAAAGCAGGAAGAGTGAGTCTCCGTGGATCTGCTGCTGTTGTACCTTGATGAGAACTTAAAGGCAAGTCATGTTTTTGTAAATTTGTAATTGAGTGAAGATAAGCAGGTACCAGTCTGGGAGACAAGAGATTTGAAAGTACTGGCTTCAATTCTGCCACTTTTGTGGCCTTGGGCAAATGAGTTAGTTACTTTTACTCCATTCATTAAACAGTTTTATTATGGATTTGCTGAATTACGAACATGTTTCTTAATACCTAAATTAGTAACTATGTGAAGTCTGTTTAGGTGCAATGCTATAACCTCCTATTGGAAGCACAGGTGTTCTACACTGGTGTTTGTGTAGTTCAGATGCGTTCAATTCAGATAAAGTACAATGAAAGGTAATTTCGAGTAGATGAGATCTCTGTAAGTGACCAAAAAATACATCATGACTGAGTAAATGTGAGTTCTTCATGAGAATTGGAAGGACGGAAAAATTCCACCTTTGAGAGTGGCCTTCTTTGATAACTGTAGTGTAACTTGTCCCCCTGTTCCTTACTTATCTCAACCTGTATGAAAGATGAGTATCTAAGCTCTGGAGGTGACTGGTGGCGCATCTGTTTTAGGGCTGTCTACTGATACCAGTGCTACTGAATCTGAGGGTGTGGTATTTTTTCAGGCGTTTCCTTAATGGAAGAGGGTGTAATTGCACAAAATGTTTGAATCTTGAACAGTGTTGATATTGGATGCTCTAAGATAGCTCTTACACAGGGATTTCTCATCTCTGCTTGGCATTCACTGTAAGTGCTTTCTGAGGCAATGTAACTGCGAGTTCAGAAGTCTTCAGCACCCTTTTTTGGTGTGGTGTCTTTGGTACTTAAAACTGTGTAGCTGGGGTTCAGCATGCTGGCAACACAAATCTCACCATAGCCCGAGAAGAAAGATGCATTAAAAATTAATTCACATAGTGACTGTTGAGTGCGTAGGCGTTCAGAGTGTGCACTGCTGCTCAAAAAGGCTTTGCAAGTTGCTTTCTGTTTCAGTGAAAGGTTGGCTCACCTTTTCTTTAGCATGGACCCTCTGGTATGAAGAAATTGATGGTTACTGGAGTAAATGTTTATGCTAATAATCACAGTTTAACACATCTCCCAGTACAGATGAAGGTGTGCAACTTGTAATTGCAGTAACCATTCTAAAACAACAACAAAGAATTTGTACTTGCTATGTTGTAACATACATCTGAGGAAGGTGAGATGTGTAGCATCTTTGTCTTTGGCTCTTTCTCTGTATTTAAAACACCCAGGAAATCTGAAGGCTGAAACCTTTGGTAGGGGAATTCTCTGAAGTCACAGAAGCGTTGATTTGAGCTGTGTTCCTTCTTTTTCCTGTCCATCAGAAAGAACTTTAAAAAAAAAATACAGTTTTCCAATTTGAGATGACTTCCTAATCACCAAGAACTTGTCTGTCCTCTGTTACACCATTTGCCATTAACTGAAAATGTTAAACACCATAAAAATGTTGTATCTTGTACTGCTGCTACAGGCAGCTGATGAATGAACTGTCATTGGAAGGAGGATGTTTTTCTATTCTGTTTTCCCCACTGAAGTAGCAATACCAAACTTTTAGGCCTCATTTCTATTCTTCACAGGTCTGTGTGTTTAGTTTCAGCTTTGCTGCTGCTTTTAGCTAACAGTTAGGCCTCTCCTGTTCAGTGCTTAGAGATGTGGAAGAAACTACCTAGTGATGCACGCTGGATCTGCGTAAACTGTTGAAAAACGTGCCAGGTAAATCTGTGTTCTCTGGTAACTGTACTCTTGGGGTTTTACTGGTTTGCTTATAAAGATGATGGGCACGACTGGGATTTTAAAGTGGATGGTATCCAATTTCTATCTCTGTGGAAGACGTAAAACAAAAGGGGTGAAGATGTATATTGAATGTATTTTCTCTAATATGTTTTTCTCAGTGATTTTTATATTACTATTTTCTAAACTTTCTACTAGTTTGAATGTCTTGTTTTAGGATGGCTTGAAGCATGTTTTCCCACTTCAATCACAGGTCCATTGCCATCAACATTGCTATTTCTCCACTTACTATTTGATCAGAAATACGTAGTTTTATTGTGTCATTAACAGCTCTTCAGGCAGAGTTGCCAGGACAGCAGACTGTAATCTGAATGTTTGTTTAACCTAATGTTTCCTTCAAGTGTGTCTGTTGCAGAACTACAACAGTCTGCAGCTCTGCATAGATGCAGTGTGTCAAGAGGGATCTACCGTACAGTTCTTCTCTAGAAATTACCTGAAGACAAACCTCTGCCAGTAATGAGTGTTTGGGAATCTCATGTCAACTCTTAATCTCTATTTTCTTCACTATTTTTTCTGGAAGGTGAACAGAACAGTAGAAACCAACATCTTTGACGATGCTGTAGTACCCATAAGCTGACACTTCAGATTTGTTAGCTGTCGAGAAATATATATAGGAAGGTAATGGTTTTGCTGCAAATACTACTGATGTCCAGTTTGCCGTCCATGAAGAGAGGAGGCAGTGAGCCTGTGAAGAAAAAGTGGTACCTAGTATTAAATGCAAGAATAAATAAAAATCTATCCTGTTACGTATCACAAATTATTACGTCACTTGTATTATATAAACTAGCACGCATTCCACACCAAGTACGTCACTCAGCTAGCTTATACAAGTTTGTTTTTTCTGAGGGAAGGATGTCCAGACTTGTTTTCCCATTTGGGTTTCCTTTAAACAGGCTGTTGATGCAAATTAAGTTAGTACAATGGTTTTGGGGGGTTTTTTTGCATGGAAGCAGTACGATGTTGTCTAAGGTTGTTTTGTTTGTGACTGAAATACAAGATTTCAATCCAGGGCTCTGGAGTGGAAAGCTGGAATGATGAATTCATCACACCAGGTGAGTGTAACGCTACTTGCTGTTGCTTCAACAGACTTTATACTGCAAACCACTCATCTGCATCAGCTCATGTGATAGTGGTTCCATATTAACTGGAAATACATGATCAGCAAAGCTGTCTTTTTCAAAAGGGGAGAAAAAGCAGGTATCAAGTCACTTGAAGTCAGATATTTGAACATGTATACGTTGTCTCATGCACTGGTTTTTAAGACCTTGTGCAAGTTTTTTTTATATCTATTGCTTGGCCACTAAATGGATTCTACAGGACAGTTAAGTTGAGATTTTCAGAGTTTTTTGGTTGGTTTGTTTTCTGTTAAGCTGAGGACAAAATAGAAGTAGCCAGATTGTAAGAGAGGGACACACTAACAGGGAAAGACAAGTTTTAAGTAACATTACATCAGCCTCTTCACTTACCTATGTTCACTATATTAGGGCATGAATTCTTGAGGCTGGATGCAGAACTAGAGTTGCGTAGTTTGGCTGACTGTGAAAGATGTGATTGCTAGAACTGATTCATGAAAGTGGGAGGGGAGGAGAGACTGCCCTAGAACACTACTATCTAAGGTAGCAGTAATACTGCTGTTGCCCTTAACCTTTCATGCAAGGTCACCTCTTAGATTCCCTAAGTAGGTGTACTCTGACTTTCTGTAACAGTCTGCACATAGAGTCTTATAGTTAACAAGTAAACAAACTTTTCCATTTGAAAAGAGTAATGAAAATTCAGTTTTCTACCATTATCTTATATGGAGCTTCTACTTATTCTTTTCTGTGCCATCAATCTATCTTATAAGCTTTAAAAGGTAGTGTCTGTTTCCTTGCTAGACTCGGTGTGTGTCTGAAAAGTCCATTTAAATAATTAATGAACCTCTTCAGTAAGGTAACTGTGGTGCATGTCACTTGCCCAAGCCATTTTGTGGTCTATAGTGAAATTGTTTCAGTCATTCATTCTCCCCCAGCTGCCTCTGAGCCTTTGTGTCATTTACATTGGTCGTACTTTACGTACTTCACCAGGTGGGGAAACTTTCTGAAAGCTGTCTTGCAGAAAATCATATCCTTTCTGTATCCTGAGCTATGCTCTTTGAGTCAAGAGGCATGAAATTGTTTATTGACTGTTCTTTTTTTATTAAAAAGTAATAAATTCTGGGACTGCCTGCGGTCTTCCAGTGTACTTCTTGGAGAAGCTGGCGTAGCATGAGTGAAGATAAACTGAGTAAGGCAAAAGGCTTAAGTCTGTTATGTGTTGTGTGGCTCCTTATTCTTACTACAGGACTTTTGTTCAACACCTAACATAGCAGTTCATCAAACAGTCGGCCAGAGAAAGTTGTAAGTACGTCACTCAACTTCTCTGTACTGTTTTTGCAACTTTGTAAAGTAGTGTGAAACGTAACTGGTAGCTGATCACTGGTGAAAGGTTATGTAAATGCATGTGTAAACTTATAAGAGGTTTCAGATGTTTCTGAAATTCTCTGCTGAACTGCAGCTGGCGACATAATGCTAGGTAGTGAGGTAAACAAGTAGAAATGCAAGTCAGTCCGTTTACTGATTATGTGGTGTAAGAAATAATAATCTTGCCACGTCAGAACTGTAACTATCTCCTGAACTGTTTCATTTCAGTTCATTCACAGACCACCAGTTGTGATCAGTATGGTAACTGCCCTTCTGAGATCCATTTTTAACCCATCTTTACAACTGGGCAATCCAAACTGGTCACAGCTGAGTTACTGGAGAGAGTTGACATGTTCTCAAGTGGTCTGAATTTTCAATCTCTTGCTTTTGTCAGTGTTTGCCAGTATAGCCTGATTGGTTTTCTCTTTCTTCATGCAGATGCCTTTTTTGGATGCTGATCTACAATTGTGCAATAGAAGCGTCATCTCTACGTGCCTTGGAACATCTTAGGTGTAGGTGTCAAGGGCTTGAATGGATTAGGCATTGACAGAGACTAGGATTTAGGCAATGTCTTGAACAAGAACATGATCATCTCTGTGGTGTACGCAAGTAGACTAAACATGGAAGAGACATCTTAAAACGTTGCAGTCATTACCCACATGAAGGTATGATTGTCCTTGCGTTGGAATCCTGTAAATGATGTGGTGTAGGGACAGATACAGTCTGTATCTATCACGACCTGCAGCCAGTTCCTTTTTCTCATACCAGCAATATGTCAGCATGACCTGGTGTGATGTTATGGATGAAGCATTCATTAAAAACAGCTGGAACCCAAGCCCAGATGCAGTCTCCAGGCTGACTGGCTGATTTTCCTTATTACCCAATTTCTTTTGAAAAACAAAACCCAAAACCACTTCTGTTTTTAAACTGGGAGATTATTGTCTATACTCTGGGTTTGGTTTTGATGCCAATTGTCTCTTTGTAATGTTTAGCTGTTGGCAACTTAAGCAATCTTGAACGTTGCTGTAATACAGAATCACCCAAACAAAAGCAGCCCAATGAGGAAACAGTGCAGCTGGTTGAGAAATTGTGGAAGTGGTAGTGTTTTGAAATGACTGGAAGGAAAAAAAAAAACCAAAAACCAACACAAAACCTAATTACTTTTGGGTATAGCCTGGAATGCATCTGTGTGTTAGACTGCAGGAGATAGTGAAGCATAAGTATGAAAAACAAGTGTTACTTATTTCAGTTATGTGTGCATATGGATGCCCTGTTTTCATGTGTCATTGTCTAAAATGGTATTGGTCTTAAAGGTGGTGTTTTTCAATGTGTAAGGCTTAAACATTGCACAGAGATGACTTCTTAAAATCCTACTTCCTCTTTAATTTTTCTTCTTTGGTTGTGTTAACATTTTTATAGACCTAAACTTTATCAGATGTGTGATTTCACAGCCGTGCTGAGCAAGTGTTGTGTTCTGCATAACTTCAGTCATTGCATCTTGCACGATAACAGAAATTAAATAGCCGTGGGTAGATGAAGAAGGGGAAAATAGCTGGTTTTGATTAGTGTTTTTTTTTTTTAAAAGGTAGCTTTTTCTTTATCCTAAGGTCTTTAGCAATTTCTTTTCGTGTTTTACCTTGATTTGTAAAGCATGTAAAAGAAGATTGTTGTAAATCCTTAGTGCAAGCTTTTGCGTCCTACAACTCTTTGGAAGTGTGTTACTTTCTTTTGGTAAAGGACTCTGATTTAATCCACTCACTTTCTTAAATAGCTTTTGCTGTAACCTGCTGTGACAGTATTTCTGGTTTATTGTACCTTGTCACTGCAATGAGAATCGGCCTTTCCTTAGAAGTATTATTAGTGAGTATCTGAACTGTGGTAAAGATGTCTCCAAGCTGACACTGGTGTCCCATACTGGAGTACAACTAGAATTGATGAGGCAAGGAAGATGTGGAGCAACTATGACTTTACTCCATTTCACAGAAGCAGCGTCAGCACAGAGATAAAGCAGCTTTGCCCCAGCTACAGAGCAAGTCTGAAATGGAGTTGGAAAGTGAACCCAGTTATCCAGAGGACTGAGTGTGTGGCTGAATTACAAGCCTATCTTATGAGGATTTATACAAGAACTATCACTGGTTGAGAATGAGGAGAGGCACTGTCAAGCATCAGCCTCTTGCTTCATGGTGATTTTTGTGCTAAATGCTCTCTTCTTCATCTCTTAACTCACACCATATCCCAGACCATCTCATTCTTGCTCCTACAGACTTTGTGGCTGAGATGCCCTGGAAATACCTGAGGAGCAGTTAGGCTATATAAGTGGTAATGTGCTCCTGAGGCTTTTTGACCTCAGAACATAGGAATTAATACTATGGGTCTGAGTTAGTTCAGTTAAACTGTTCTCCCATGCACACCTGAAATGCCTCCATCACACTGTAGTGTTTCCTATCCAGCTGTGTGGCCAGCTGCGTGGCTGAAAACAGATGGAGTGCCTGTGGTGTAGTCAGACCATGTCGTGAGTAAGCTCGGTGAGGTCAGAATGAAGTAAAACTCATAGTTGTTCTCTAAACAGCATTAGATGAGAGAAAGAGGAGTGCTCTGCTGTTTCTTTCTTAGCTCTTTCCCAAGCCTGTAGCATTGCCGGGGATTGTCGTGACCCAAGTGCAGGACCCAGCACTTGGCCTTGTTGAACCTCATACAACTCACCTTAGCCCATCAATCCAGCCTGTCCAGATCCCTACCTTCCCACGCCCACCTAACTTGGTATCATCTGCGAACTTACTGAGGGTGCACTCAATCCTCTCTTCCAGATCATTGATAAAGATGTTGAAGAGCACAGGCCCCAACACTGAGCCCTGGGAACACCGCTCATGACTGACCACCAACTGGATTGAACTCCGTTCACCACCACTCTTTGGGCCCAGCCATCCAGCCAGTTTTTTATCCAGTCAAAAGTACCTTGATCCAAGCCATGAGCAGCCAGTTTCTCCAGGAGAATGCTGTGGGTAACAGTGTCAAAAGCTTTACTAAAGTCCAGGTAGATAACGACCACAACTCTTCCTTCGTCCACTAAGCTGGTCACCTTGTCGTGGAAGGAGAGTAATGCTACTTAATGGTGTGGGTTACTTTCTGAAATCAGTGTTGTGTGGACATTCTACTCGGTGCAATATCACCATTCCACATTTGAGGAAGTGAACCATCTGGCTTACATGTTTAAAGCTTAAGAAACTGTAAAGATACAGGACCTCATGTAGTTCAGTTACAATATAAATGTGATCTCCAGCAGTGACTGACTACTCTGTAGAATGCCAGTGGTTTCTACCCACTAGAAATGAATTTCCAGGAAGCCACATGACTGACTTTGTTCACCTTGCTTTTGCTAATAGAAAGAAACTGAGAGCTTTCACCAGCGGCAGCAAGTTTTGCATCAAGTGAGGATCCTTGTCTCATAGCAGATGTGCTCATTTGCATGGGAGTGCAAATTTCCAACGATCCCCTCAGAATGGGTTTGTCTAATTCAGCTACTAAATCTGCCGTGTTCCACCAGGAGAAGTAGAAAGAGTTGAAATCATCTGGTGCTGTGCAGTCACAGGAGAAAGAGACCAGATGTATGTGATGAGCTTGGCCAAGTGTGTTTAACCGTCTTGTTCTGGTGGGTTAGCTTTAATCGAATAGAATGAAGTAGTTACCTCTTAAAGCTTTTTATTGAGAATTTACTGTGAAATTTGACATTAGTTTTCTTGTGTCTTGGTCTTCAGGTGAGAAAATCTTCCCTTTAACTGGCAAGACAGGATACTGGATGCTAGAAGCTTGGTTACATTGGAAGCCAGGGTTTCAAAACATCACAGACTTGAATTTCACCTGTTGGAAACACAAAAGTAGTTAGTGTGGATCCTGTCTTTTTGGAGTGTGGAGGTTATGTCCTGGTGTTCCTCTAGGATGAGTTGCTGAAATACTTCTTCTCCCTTTTACAGCAGCATTCCAACACAGTCCCTTGTTGGAGAAGCTGCCCAGAGAAGGAAATGCTCTGGACATAATCTGTGAGAGTGGTGTGGCCAGTACAGACATTCATGTGCTTCATGGCCAGGTGAGCTTCCTTTTTATGTTCGCTGTCATCTTACCTGCTGTTCTCCATTACCCACACTAAATGCTTTTTCATGTTTGGGAATCAGCATCAGGCATGTCTCAAATTTTATCCAAATATTAAATAAAATAATCCCCAGTTCTTTGTCACTCTTACCCCGTGTGTTGTCTCAGTGGACGTTCCTCAAAGCACAGATGAGTTCTTAGAGCAGAACTTAGCAGCTGCACTTTCTGGGGAGATGAAGAATTTCCGGGTAACAATCAAGCTGCAAATGCATTTTGATGCTCTTCCTGTCAAAATAAATGGGACAACCAATAAGGCATCAAAAAGAGTGCTGCTGTAAGTTCTGTCTGGTTCCTTAAGACAGTTAGCCAGTGGTGCTACTAGGAACAGGCAAGAAAACCACGACATAAACAGAGATTTATTTTACAGTTTTGGCTGGAATTTTAGTATTGCTTCTCCCTGTGTTAATTAACAAAACAAATGTTTAGCACAGACCCGTGAAGAAGACTGGTAGCATGCTTTAGAGAGGACTCCTAGTGCAATGTCCTGCCCCTTCTAGCAGTGCTTTTGGGAGACACGAGGTGACAGCTGGAGAAAGTCTGCACCCTGCAGAGGGCTGGCCGCCAATAATCAGAAAGCAGGCATTTTTCAGGGCTTTTGGCTTCCCTTCCAAATTCTGAACTTGACTTAATTCTGTATGACTCAGTCTGGTTTGACCCTTCGAGGAGATGGGCTCGGAACACACCTGTTGCAGGATGCCACCACCCTGCCTGCTGCACTCGCCCACCTCATTACAGACGTGAAGTGTGGGCTGCAGTTTTCACAGTGATTGTGGTTTTTAGTGAGCCTTGATATCTGGCAGGGTAGTGGAGTCTAACACAGACAATGCAGCCTGGATGTCATTTTAGCTGCCTTTTAGCACTCTCCCTGTGCCACTTTAAGAGCTGTTGCCCAGCTCTCTGGTGCTCTCCCAAAGCTGCTGAAGTAGCTGTCAATAGATGATCGTGGAGTTGATGGTTTCATTTTACTGAGCAGAAAGATTAATGATTTCCTCACTTCAATATTGTAAGGCTGGAAAACTTGCTGCACATGGAGTTTTGAAGGCCACACGTGAACATGTCTGTATTGCCGAGCTTGAAGAGTTTGGTAGTATCTTTAGTCAGAGGCTGAACCCAGGAAGGCTGCAGAACAGAAACGCAGGACTAGATTAATCAGGTCAGAATGGACTTAAAGTGTCTAGTTCAATGTCCTCCTCTAAACAGGCTCAGCTTTGAGATCAGATCAGGTTACTTGGATATTTATCCAGTTTAGCCTTGAAAACCATTTAGGATGGAGAGTGCAGCCTCTCTGGGCAATTTGTTCATTGATTTATTGGTTGTAATAAATTGGCATTTCATGTATTAGCATTCATTAACTTTCTAACCTTTAGGCTCATCTTTCATGTCTCTAAGCTTTGTGTCTGCAGACAAAATCAATCTCATGGCTTCTAAGCACATTTTGGGGAAAGTGGGGATTAACCCATGCATTTCAAGAATTTGAAGGTGAAACAGCATTGCCATTTCCAACAGCATTGTCATTTCCAATTTCCCATTTTCTTTAAACATGTTTCCTCCCTATGTTTAAAGCCCCCACTGTCCTTTCCTGCTTCTTTCTCCTTACGTGGTTCCCAACCCATAGCTGTGATGGTGGTAGAGGAGGAAGGACTCTGGTTTTCGTGTGTCTTGGACCTTTGTAGGTCCTTTGTGCTAGGACCTTTGCAGTACCTGTAGACATCTCAAACTATTTGATGCTGCTTCTAGTACGCTAGGTTTTCACCTCGGTTCCTGGGGATCTAAAGGATAGGGGTGATAAGAACAGGATCCAGATCTCTTGTTGCTAGGTACTGCAGTAATAAGCTCTTCATGACAATCATATAATATATTCCAGATGTTGAACATTGGATGGTGAAGTGCCTGGTTTACCTCTGCTGTGCCTCTGCCTTAAGGCAGAGATCATGTTGTTGTGGCAGATTCCTCCTCTGTGTGACAGTAGTGGTGAAAGCATTGCAATGGCAGTGTTTGTTCATAGTGGAATAGTGCCTTACACCTGGCATGCACTGCAATATGTTTGTTAATATCATCTCAGGCTGGTTTTCTTGATGAGGAGCCTTGCTTCATTTTGGCTGCATCATGGTTGCCTCAGGCCTTTCCCTTTTTAACCTACTCTTGTGTAAGTTACATTAAGGAAATTATAACTAAATGGCAATGGGCTTTCCCTGACTGAAATTAGCTGTTGACCTTAGGCTACCATAAGCTACATCTACAGAAAGCCCCCACTGATTTTCCTGGTGGGCTTGAGGAAACCTCTGAGCAGCTTTTTGTGAGTTAATGTTTAGAGGAGGAGTGGTAGGGTTGGTGTGAATGTTATGTTTTGCTGCAAGAGCTGATGATTGCTTGAATGAGCGGACTTCCTGATTCAGAGGTAAAGAATGAATAGTCTCTTCTCATGGTTTCAATTTTATTATAAAAGGTTCTTTAGCAGCCCCACGCAAGTGCTCCCTAGACAATTGTTTCCACTGCTTGAGAAAAAGTCCATCTGACGCACCAATGGGAAGCTGACACTTTCAGTTCATTAAAGCAAGTGTCTATGAGTGTATGTACTCAGCTAGGAATGTTTCAGACTAAGAAGGGTCTGAAAAAGGCTTGAACTTTAAAAGCGTCCATAGTCTGAAGGCACAGGCTATTAGAGCTCAGCTCTCTCCTGTTGTAGCCCTGGGACTAAGTGTGTAGTTGCTATTCGACTGTTGCAGCAGCCTTCCTTTATTTCCTCATGTTGCTTTATTTTAAAATAACAACTAAAATACTTGCTTTGCTTGCAAGATTACAATGAATTTGGAACACGTAAAAGAAGTTGTCTGGATGATAGTTCAGTGAAGGGACCTGTAGAGAGAAATGAGAGAAAATGTTTTAGTCATTTTTCTAATGCCTGGTTTGCTCTCTTTGCAGAGGTAGCATACCTGTCTGTATTTGCAGACTAGCACCTTCAAATTGGTTATTACTATGATCCAAGTAGTTCTGGAAGGTGGCCCTGTAGGGGCTGCTTTTTCCTCTTTCGCTCTAATGGTTGCTTTGACATTACCTCAAAATAATGCCACTTGACAATGCAGCAGGATGCTGGTGACCTCTGGGAAAAGTTTCACGATATGTTAGCAATTGCATGCTACAGACTTTGGTCTTAAGGGGATCTCAGATACCTCCTTGGAGAAGCTAGCAAACACAAACAGCCGAATGCAGTGTCTTCCACGTGGAAGTTGTTACTGCCTTTTCCATGCTAAATGTGTTTACAGTAAGCAATGGATGTGCTTGCTCTAAGGGCCTGGGGACTTTTTAATATTAGAGTATTGTAGGAGTAAATATTCAGCCACCAAGTCTCTGATGTCAATCCCTTTGTAATAGCAGGAATCAATTATGTTAACAGCTTCTCTGATACGGTTTAGAGGGCAGCACTGTATTTGGGCCCATCTTGTTCTGACCTGAGATACTGGTGTCTGAAAAAACTAGCGATGTCAGTGTCTGACAGTGTGGTGTATGTGGATAAGAGCTGTTAGTAAACTTAAAATCACCTTTTCTCATATGTGTTGTTATATTTTGTCTTCTGCCTTTAAATAGAGCAGCTTTTTAGCTTTGGCACCGCTGTGGTTATGATGATAGACTGAGATGACACTTCTACCTTGATTTTTCTTTAGATAGCAAAAGAGTTTATGGTGATCCCTGGGAATTTATAATTAAGACTAATTCAGGTTAGAATGGACCTTTGCAGGTCATCTAGTCCAGCCTCCTGCTGTCTTTTGTGGTGTCCACTCTCTCTCCTCTGGGTTGTGTTTCGCTTTCACAGACCTTCAGAGACCTCTGAGAGCAGACCTTCCCAGCCAAGCAGATGTGTTATACCTTAGCCGCTTTTTGTGCCCTTGGTCCATGGACCAACATTTTCCTTGCTGCTGAGATACTTCTTGTTGCCTTCTGCATCCCTTCCATGTTTCAACTCCAGCCAAAAGAATACTTTCCTGTCCTCCTGTGTGCTCAGGCATTGTCTCCATATTCCTCCTAAATAGCCTGTCCCCACTTCCACCTCCCTTACACTTCCTTTTAGTGTTTGAGCTCAGTCAGGAGTTCCCCCTCGGGCAGAGCTGGCCCCCTGCCATGTTTGCTTGACTTCCCGCACATCAGAATGGGCTGTTCTGTTTTAAATGGTTGTTCTTGGAGATTGACTAGCCGGCCCAAGCCCCTTTACCTCACCTAGTGGAATCCTGCCTAACAGTTCCCTGAAGCCAAAATCTGTTCTTCCAAAGTTCAAGATTTCTATTCTGCTATCTGCCTACCTCACTTCTTTCAGGATCTTTATATCACCATCTCATGGTTGCTGCAGCCAAGCTCTGATCAATCTCCACACCTTCAACTCGTTCATCTTGATTAAGGAGTCCCCTTTGGAGCCAAGCCTAACAACTTGTCTATTTGTTTTTTTCAAAAAGTTCTCCTCCAGGATTGCTCTCTTGGATTGTTTGCACCCTTCCTTGTTGCCCTCCTCACAGATACTGGAGAAGTGAAAACCCCCAAGGAGAAACAGGGCCTGCAGTCAGAAAGGCTTCTCCCAGCTGATTACAACTGATTTCATCCACTTTCAGTTTTGGTGGTCTGTAGCAGACACCCATTACACTATTATGCTCATTGTCCTCCTCTCTTGTTCTGACCCATAAGTTTTTGTACCAGACTGTCACCTATTGCTTTGCAGACCTCCACACAATCAGGTCACTTCTGTGCATAGAGCACAATCCCAAGCTCTGCTTTCTGTTTTTCTTGCAGAAAAGCCATCATGCTGTACAGCACTGCAGTCATGTAACCTACCCCATGGCAGCTCTGCTCCTAGGGATATCGTAGCTTTGTGTCTGCATGTAGACTTCCAATTTTTTCTGTTTTGCAGCATTTGTTCATGTTCAGGCTCTTCAGAGAGGCCCCCTGTGATTCACCTTGGGAGCGGGAGGGAGAGAGTCTTGGGAAGAGGTTAGGGGCACTGGCTACTGCTTGTTTCTTAATTTTCCTTTTCCACGGAACTGGTTCTGGTGTCACAGTGCTAATCTCTTTGGAGCTGCTCCACCTGTGTAGGAAATGTCAGGAAAGTTGCTTCCTGGGTACTGGTATATCCTGGGAAAAGACCTTTTGTAACCCCTTTCTAGGACCAAGTGAGCAAGCACACAGTAGGAAATACTGGCGTTTCTAATCTGTTTTTTTCATATATAACTTCTATGACTAAGAGTGGGTTTGTGTACCTGTAGAATGATGCTGGTCTGCCTTTTATGGATTGGTCACTCATTAAGACAGTTTTCAAATATGCTAAACCCTGTTTATTTACTTTAATACATTCTTTCACCTACTTGACACACTTGCACAAACACACATGAGCATTCTGTTTCTGCAATAACTTCTGCTCAGACTTCCTCAAGCAGATTTTGCTTTTCTTTAGCATTTTCCCATGTAGTGGACTCTGACTGTCCCATGGTGGATTTGAGAATTAGTTCCCAACGAGAAAGATGGAGGAAAGCTTTTTCTTTCTCTCTCCAGTCTAAGGGAGCAGAATCAGCTGATGTTGGTTGCCCTCCTTTTCTCAGAAGCTGGAAGACTGCGGTTTCCTCCTCCCACATCCTCATCTCTATTCAGATGTGTGCAACTATTGATGATTAGAATTCACTTTTTTCATGTCCAGGGTTCTTCAGGTGAATTCCACCCAGGCTGTGATAGCTCCTAAATGGTGCCCTGACCATCTGAAGAGGAACTGTCCTAGAACAATTGCTAGGAGCTCAGTGCACACTTCCCCTGAGCACTTCTCCATAGCTGTGGAAGCTACGATGTGTTCAATGGCTGTATCTTAGTAACTTCTCTTTGGCCTTTCTCTTTGAGGGGGTTCTGCTGTGCATGGTTCAGGAGCCTCTTTCAAAAGAGAAAGCAGCCAGTCATTGTGGTGGTGTGTCCCCTTCAGTCCCCCCAAAAAACTCTGTGCACTGTCAGATGGATTTCTCTTAAGCTGGTTAAAGTTCAAGAGGTGTTCTCATGTTCTGTAACGTATTTTGAACTCTGCTTCTATAGCACAGTAATTGTCAGTTACAGCTATAACTGCGCTGTGTTCTCTGCACTATTCAGCTGCTGTGACCAGGTTGCTCAGTTCTGTGCTTTCCTTTGCTGTACCTACCTGTAGCCAGGAGCTTGTGTCTTGCAAGGCCTGATTGTGACAAACGTTATTACAATAAAGTAGACTGGAGACCGACAGCTGTAAAACCTCAGGATGGAGTGCCTTGCTTGTTGTTTTACTGCGTTCATCCTGTCAGTAGGCAGAGGTGAAGATGGAAACAGCCTGTTGCTAGTGGAATCATTTTCAAGAAGGAATAGGCCTTTTCACATGCTTTTATAGTACAGAGATATCTTACTGCAACTTCCTCAGCTTACCACTTATCTGAGGGCTTGTATGTTTTGATGGAATCATAGCAACATGTTCTTTCTTGTTTAAAGATTAGCAGAGTAGTGTTTTGGGTTAACGTCAATTTCTGATCTGTGGTGTAATGACTGCTCAGTCCTTGTCTACTTGTCCCATGTTCAAACTGGACACCGACACTTCACACACAAACAATTATTGTTTCCTTTCCTCTTGTTTTATTAATGCTTTTTCATCTGTACTGTCAAACTTCTGGCTTCTTCCTGCTTGTAGGCTCCTTAAAACACAATCTAACAAGTGATCATGTACATTAGTGTTGACTATATTGCAGTAAACAGGGTGTTTGGTCCAAAGTAACTTTAAATACCAAGGTCTGTCAGACCAAGCTCTGGCTCCCTTTGGTCTCGTGTGCGTGCTTACTCTCCCACACCCACTGCTATGTTAAGCTTTATCTCTCTCCACTCCAAGCCAGCTTCACCCTCCAAGCTACCCTGCACTTTCCGAGCCTCCAGTGCATCAGCTGCGTATCTCCAGTCCTGGTGCTTCAGCCTCTGCAGAGGTGCACAGAGGAAGGGCCTTGCTTCTCAGCGTGCTACTGCTTTGTCCTGTCTTATGACCCTCCTTCAGGGGAGAAGGAAACACAGCTGCCAGAGAGCGTGTGCATTGCCATGGAAGTAGACCTGAGCCACAGCAGGAGGCCGAAGGAATAAAGAGGCAGCGCAAACCCAGACAATGTCTCCTCTGCAGGCCCAGTATATCTGAGCTTCAGCCTTGCTTAGGCTGATCATCAGCTGAAGCAAATACAGAGCTTCTGTATTTGAGGAGATGAAAGGTAGGAAGTACCAGCAAAGGAGGAAGGAATTTTTCTTAGGATTTCTTGTTTTTCTGCAGCATGACTCCAGGTAGAGAATGCTTGCTGGTGAACTGATGTCTCCTTCACTACCCTGAGCTACACTTTCAATGAAGCAGGAGTCTCCTCTTGATGGTATACTTATAAATATGCAGCCATAGCACGTACATGAAGGAGCCAAGCTGGTGCTTTGCCGGAGAGTCATTCCTTAACTTTGAGTGTGCTTATACTTGGAACACCAAGAACCTTTCACTGCAGGGGAAAAGCACCCTAAACGAAAGTCTGGTAAGATTATTTTGCACTTAGACTGCACTTTTCGTATACACATCCATGCTGAGGGCATGCATAACGTTCGTAAGCTCAACAGGAGGGTGAACTGATGAGGTAAATGAGACACTGAAAGCAATACAGCAAGCAGGTCAGTGTCAGAGCATGGAGCATCCCTATTTTGTCCATGGGATCATCTTCATGTTCAAATCAGAGACCCATTTAAATATGGAATAAATAATTCTGTAGCGATAGGGAAACACAGAAGTTGCTCATGCATCAGGCTAGCGGTGTCTCTGTGATAGTGTGAGCTAATCATTATTCCTAAGACGGGGTTTCCTCTTACGAGAAGAAAAGGTACTTTTATTTCTCTCTCTCCATAGCTTTGTTTCACTTGGAATTAAAGATTAAAAAAAAAAAAGCAACCTTTACCTTGCTACCATAATACAGTTGCACATACAAGTTTTTAGTAAAAAAACTCATGCAACTCAAATGCAAAATGTGAATATATTTGGAAATACAGTCCAACAGGATCTGTCACTTGATTGAAAGACTATAATGTTCAAAATAGATGTTTAAGAAATGTGTTAATTATTCTGAAAAATGCTCTACTTCATTTCTTGCAGGATAGATCTGTCACCTGCTGCAGAAGACTTTCTCACTTAATATTTTGATTTTAATATCTAAGTGAGCTTTTTTCAATAGTTTGAAAAATGATACTGTGGGGAAAAGCTTTTTCATAATTTCCTGCAAAGCACTGGTTTGCCTTGGTCAGATGAAGGTCTTTAAACCAACTGATCTCTCTCGACCTTTAATATTTGATTCTGCTCTAGTTCTTACCAGAGCAGTCTCAATTTGAAGCTTGTTAGGTGCCTGGGGTTTCCAGCAGTGCATGTAAAGCTGGAGTTCAGCTTGATGAATGCAGTGTTCTGTGTGTTTTCACTGCTAGAAGATGAATTTGAGCCATGAGGCATGGCAGAAGGGAATATCAGTTGTCGTTTAAGAGCCATTAATCTGGTATAAATGCTTTCGTTCTCTTAGCTGATTTCTCTTTGAAGTGTTGCCAAGTTTTAAGTGTCAAAACCAAATGAAGCAGATGAACCCTGCACCCGTGTTATTTCTGCAAGCTTTGTGTTTCTCAATTACAGCTTTTGAGGTGGAGCAAATTCAGAGTGTTGAGGCTAACTTCCGCTCTTGACCGTGAGGTTTCCAGACCCTTGTGGTGAAGGCTAGCACAGCTAATGATGCACAAACAGCATCCCGCTAACAATCTCCACACCTCATTTGTCTTCCCTGCCATGCAGAAGACCTGTTTAAAATACCAGCGTCCCTCGACCCCGCTCTGGATGTGGCAGCCTAACCTTGCAGTAGCTCTAGCCAGCTTGGTAATTCCAGCACACTGTTCATGCGTAGCTGGCTTGACAGGGGCATTCCCATGCGTGGCTCCCATGCTGACAGCACGTGTCTGTGTTCCTGTTTAGAAGGGTTTTATCTTTGTGTGCAGCCCCAGCTCCACGAGGCTGCTGATGAAATTCCCATTGACATGAGTGGTGTATAGGGTTTGGCATTCCCCAGTCATTCTTTGCTTCATGCCTACGTTCATGCAGCATGTGTTCAGCTTCTGGTTTCATGCTCAGCTCTTGTCTAGCCCTTCCTTCTTCATTCTTGTCTTCTTGAAAGATGATAAAGACACAGAAATAGCACTTTCTGCAGTCTTCAGAGGGGTTATTTTGTGGTTTCCTGGAGAGACAAAGTTTGTGTCTATCTTGCTTGTCAGTCCTCCTTTTTTTTTTCTCTCCTCTCTTTTGAAACATGTATGCTGAAAGCCCAGCCTCACAGGAAACCAAACCACAGCAACAGAATTATCACACATACCCCCCTCCCCAAAACTGTCTGAAAGATCACAGAGGTGGCACAGTTTCACAGCCCTAAGAATTTCACTGCTTTGCAGTGGAAATGCACAGACTGGGTAGGAAATCCCAAGGTGTTCCACTGTCTGTACCTCAGAGACAGCATTTGTGAGGGTCATAGCAATTTCTCTTGGGGTTTTGGGGTGAGGCTTTTTTTCTGGAGTGAGGGGAGGAGGGACATTGCTTCTACCTTCACCACAGTGAACTTGAAAAGAGCAGGAGTTCTTTTTCAGGTTGTGCATGTGCTGAAGCGGTCATGCACCAAAGGCATGCTGGGTTTTGACTAGAGTGAACGAGAATTCAGACAGTGAATGGGAATTCAGACACTAGCTAGAACTTTTTTGAAGTTGCCATTTGCAGCCTACTGTCATGATCCTTTTCCTTCCCGTGCCCAATGGCTTTTTATTTTTACTGAGACGTAAGCTCACTTAGCACCAGTACAGAATCGGGAATCCTGCACTTACACTAGTGATGCCCTCTTTTGAGACTGTGCTGGTTTTCCATAGCTGTGTTCTCTTACTCGTCTTTGTCCTCCATGAGCCTTTATGGTTGGGGTTTTTTTCTGCTAAAAAGTAATGCTACCTGTCACACATTCTTTTAACATACTCTCTGTGATTTTAGAGAAGGCTGTTATATTGGCTAGTAATGTACTAGGCACGAACAGAAGATCACTGAAAATTTCTTTTGCAATAATGATGAGCTTCATGTTTGATTGAATTCTTTAATTTTAAATACCACTGTTTAACAAAAAGACGTGTATCACTGCTAAGTGGTCACTTTCCATGAGATCGGGAGAAATGAAATTCTATGTTTTCCCAGTCCTGTATCAATCACAAGTTGTGCTATATTAATTTTTCAGACTCTTAAAGGTTGGTAATCACTCATTACCTCTCTTTCATGGTACAAGGAATCATTTAAAGAAAACCCAGAAGAGGTACCATAGTAAGTTAGCACCGAGTCAGAACTAGCACTTGAAATTTATGTTAAAAATCTCATCCCTGTCTTGTCTCGAAATTAACAAGCACCTGAAGGTGTTCCAGTTTTCTCTCTCACATCCAGGAACATTTGCACAGAAATTACAACATCCTCATAGAACAATAATGTTACTTTTTCTGATTAAACAATGAAGTCTTTTAGATAAAATGTGGGTTCACATGACACTCCAGCTCATCCATTGGGAGCTCTCTTCCTGTGCTATTCCTTTGGTTTAATTTGGTCTTCTCAGAATTCTCAAGTTTATCTGAATATTCCAACCTTCCTTTGATTTATCCAACTTTAACAGTTACTTGTTAATTTTGCCTCCCTCCTTTGTTTTAAAGAAAGCTAAATTCTGCTTCTAGTATTGGTTGACCACATAAGAAGTTACTTTTTTACCCTTTTTAAATTAGTATTTATTCCCTGTGATAAATAATACCTTCCTTATAACCTCTTTAGGTCTGGTCATATATTGCATTTTTTTGAGCATGCTGAATAAATTATATTTGCATTAAGGTGATTTTTTTTTTTTCTCTCCTCCAGTGTCTTTTCTGTGTTTGTCTATACCTTCCTTGAAGCACAGCTTCTTTTTCCTTTCTCCAGGAGGTGGAAAGTAGCTGCATGGGTATGGCACGGGTTATATTCCTAGAGTTGCCCTGCTGGCGCTTGTCGCAGGCGGAATCTCGGATGGGGTGGTTATTCAGTTTGCCTTCACATGGTCGTAATGAGCAGTAATAAACCGTGAGCCCATGGGCAGACCTTGCTGACCTGGAGGACCCTTCTCAGCCCTGGGCTGGGGCAGGTTTGGAGAAGGATGTTCTCTACACACAGCACCTGCAGCCTCCCCTCTCCCTTGAGTCACCATGGCTGCAGGTGGCACCTCACCCATGTGACATAGCTGCTCTGTGGTCTCCACTGCAATTGTCAGTCAGTGTCTTCCTCAAGCTCCAAAGTTTCATCGTGTCCTGTTGGCAAGGAAAAGGACCAAAACCAGTTGGATTTAACACTAAGGGAGTGAAGAAGCTTAAGTGCTATGATGCATGTAAGGAGAGATAACACATTGTCTTTACTGCTTTTCTCTCCCTCATCCTTCCCCTTGAGTTTTTTGCAGGGTTGATGGTTGTTACCGTGTAAATCCCTCTCCTGGACTGGTGGATCGTGCCAGAGTGAAGAAGGAAACAGTTAAAAAATATGAGGAGCATCCTGGGGCAGGACAGAGATTTGTGTGGGAGAAGGGTGGTTTGATGTAGTGAGTTGTGTCGTTGTGCATTGCTTCACTGTTCTGCACCTCCATCTTCAGGGCTCAGAAAGATGATCCAAAGCTTGTTCTTGGCTCCTGGCTCATACCATGACCCTGTTCATGGTAATATCTGAAGCCCATTCATGGTTCATACCTCTGATGTGTGTGGTCCTGCATTTTTTTGGATGGCTGTCCTGGTTTGAGTTAGAACAGAACCGATTCTGTTCAGTGATTTCACTTTCCAGCTCAGTCTCTGCTCAGTGATGGCACTTTCTGAAGTTAACGGCATGTTTGAGCAGACAGTGTCTGCTGCTGGAAGTGACAGCACTTGATGTTTACAGTCATTGCCAGGGACTGGTGTGCAGAAAGGCTCTTGCTTATTCCTTCTCATGTGGAGATCAAGGTCACTGCTAAATCCTGTGTCCCACGGTGGGGGTGCAGTAAGTGAGAGGCCGCACCTGTGGGGAGGAGCAGACAGGACAGGTGACCCTGAAATGACCAGCAAGTTGGACCAACTGACCCATCCCATAGACGCCATATTCAGTATAAAGCTGAGGGACCATGAGGGTCTCTCTCTCTTGCTCTCTTCTTCAGTGGCCAGTGTCCAAGGAGGACTCTGTCCATTCTGCCTTTGATTCCAATCCGTGCATACCTGAATCTAGTTCTGGAATCCAGCTCCTGGACCCGGTTCTCGTCAGCTGCTGAGTCCCACCTGTTTCCCAGCTGCTGCTGAGCCCAGCCTGGCCCCTCCCCAGTGTCTGCCCACAACATCAGTGGTGATGGTGACGTGGTTGGTTTGATTTTGGCTTTTTTATATATTTGTATATATTTCATTTTATTGTTGTTATTTTCATTAAAGCAGTTTTAGTTTTCTTTTTGAATCCGTAAGTCTCTCTCCCTTATTCCTCTTCTCTTTCCCCTTGTTGGGAAGGTGAGGGGAGTGTAATAGAGAGTGTCTGTCATTTCTCTAGTAGCCAGCCCAGCCCTAACCTATGACAGCAAGCAGTCCCATGTTCACAGAGGGGGGACAAGCAGCACCAGGAGCCTGTTCAGGAGGGGTGACACAACCCACATGGCTGTGTGATATGGCAGACCGGCCACATGACTGTGAAATAACGTCTGGCACGCAGCAGCTCTGACCGCAGGTACATCATTCAGTAGCTGGATGGGGAGACAGGGGGGAAAACCCAGAAGAATTAAAAAATCTGCTTAGAGAAAAAAAAAAAAAAAGGGCAGCTCTTGGCCCTCTGGCTGCATGCTGAAGAAGAAAAAACCTGCACATGTAACAGTTCAAGTAACAAGCCATAAAAGAGGCCACACTGTGAGATGAAATTTTTTTTTTTAACGTGAAGTACCAGTGAAGAAAACTGCCGGAGGATGTCGCAGTCGGTGACTTAAGGATGGAATTTCCACATTGCTTCTGGGTCCCCTTGCTTATGCAGAGTGACGCCAGCCCTTTGGGGTTACTTGAACGCTGATTGTTTTGTAACAGCCTTTAATGTGCAGGTTTTTTATTTTGGACATCAGCACTCCTATCTCGGGAGTGGATTTGAGTGACGTTTCCACACTCCTGTCCAGGAAACATGAGAAATCCTCTCCTGTTCCTGTAGGGTCAGAGGATGCTGGGGAGATGAGAGGGTTTGATTAGCTCTCTGGACGAATGAACGAAACTGCTGCTGCAATGTCGTGTTGCCTGGTGTGTTCGAGATGCTGTTTGGAGCACCTTCAGAGCTGGGCTTTTTTTTGCAGGAATGAAGAGAGTGTATGACTCTCCATGTTTGCATTTCCCAGTAATGCTGCTGTGATTTTGCTTCTGGTTGCTCTGGGCAGACACGATCAGAGCTTCTCAGCAGTAGGTAGAAGGGTAATAACACAAGCACGAGCATTTCTGCACGAGGTTAGTGTGGCTGGTAGTTTGCTTTAAAGGTAGACAGCTCAAGACTCACTCCTGCTCTTCTGGTGCACTGTGCAGGTGAGTTTAAAGTTGTTTAAACAAAAAAAGAGTAAGTTTCCTCAGCCCTAGTATCAGTATTTCAGTTCCTGATGTTACTGGTCGTTTCACCAGGTCAATACTAAGATAGGTCACCTGAGGTAATTCTTCTTCTGAATTCTAGGAGGATTTTTTAACCTATTTATTACAGACATAAAATACATCACACTTTTAACACAGAGAAATTGTGGCATTGCAGTGACTAATGGGAATCTAATGCTGCTATTCATTCCCAGGATGGTTTGAAAAGCCGATGTCAAATAAAAGTTAAACTGTTTGTGGTGAGTGCTCCCTATTGCAGAAAGTTTCTGTGACATGAGAAGTTTAAAAAACGCAATGTTCTAGCAGTTTTGTAGCTGTGGCAGTAAATGCTGCTTCTAGCTGTTACCCCTGTTTTCACGATAAATCCGTGGGTTCCTATGTGTATGCACGTGCCCGCAGTCATAGCTACTTGCAAAACTTGCTTGAATAAACTAAGCAAAGTGTCTATTATGCTTTCCCAGGCAGCTGTGTTGTCCTCTGGCCCTTTTTAGGAAGAGAGCTTCTCTGCTTCCTGTGCCACGTCCTCAGGCACCGCAGTGTGCTGCACATGGTGAAATCAGGGAATTTCAGTGACCCAGAGAAGGAAGTGAACATTCTGTCCTCCTGCGTGATCATGTTCAAAAGTACCCAGGCAAAACTGGGGGGTGGCATGTTCAAAGAACTGCCGGAAGTTACTCTTTTTCTCGAGCAAATAGGTACAAAATCCCTGAATTTTCTAAAGTAAAGATCTCCAGTAGTGGAGTTTTATCAACCTAACGCAGCTGTGGTGTCTGCATGCCTTCTGGTTAAGGCTGACCGTGAAGCAAATGCCATGTTACACAGCTAGCAGGTGGTTAACCAAAGGGAATTTCACTTTGCTGCGGAGATGGGAAACCACAATACGTGTGTCTTCCTCCAGGTTATTCAGTGGGCATTCAGAGAAAAAAATCCTGGGGGCAGGGGTGTGGGAGGATACTCTAAATTTCAAGTTTAGGTTCCTCTAGTCCGTTCAGACTCTGTAACAGATCTGTCGGGTAGGTGGATGTATCATGCCACAGATAACTTTTAAGAGTTCTCCTGTCTTTTGTTAGCAGTATCAAGATGTGCAATTAGATTGTAGTCAAGTATAACTGTTCTAAAGGGCACTACTTCCACCAAATTACGCATTTACAGTAAGGGTATCAAAATGGATTCCTCAAAAAGGTCCCTTTTAAAAGCAGCAAGAGGAAACTGGAGTTCTTAGACTCCTTAATTTGTGCTGATACTACCAGGGACCACTCTTGCTGAATGGCAAACATGAAGCAAAATGTTGATTTTTGCTGAACAGACTAGCTGAAGGTGACCTGCAAACAAAGAAAATCTAACTGATGATGTTTTAGGGGTGGGGGTGGGGGGGTTTAATAAATAATAGAGTTCTTGGGGGGATTTTAAAGGAAGGAGACAAGGTAGATGAATGGCCGGAAACCAAGTATTTCTGCTAGCTTTGTACCCTAGGGATGCTTTTCCTTTCAGCTGGA
>NW_010389623.1:102698-127391 GCF_000710305.1 Buceros rhinoceros silvestris
AGCAGGATTGCTACCTGGATTGGCACCTTATGGCGTGTTTTACAGAAATAAATTGAGTGAAGAGATAACGGGATCCAGAAGATGGTTATGCAATATCAGACATTTTGTAATTTCAGTATGTCCTTCAGGTAGCTGTGCTGTAGTGGTGGTACGTGTGCAATAGCAGATAATTTACAGTCATCAAAATGAATTACACCATCTGCTCATCTGATTGCTTGTCTCTCATGTATCAGTTTTCCAGATACTCAGAGACAGCTAGAACGAACAGAACTACAATCAGTTGTACAAACCTCAGACCAGGTCGGATTTTCTGTAGGAATCTCCCAGAAACAAGAAGAGGTACAAAGCTTTGTTCCCTTTCTGTACAAGCCAATACAAATATGAAAACTGCAGTCCTTGATAAGGAGTCTTGGACCAGCCTCTGACTGAGGCCAGTAATGAATCATACACTGATGACTGTATATTTGCTCTGTGTCTAATCTTATTTCCCTGAGGATTCCCTGGTGGCTTTCGTCAGCTGGTGGTTTAGGGACTTCCTAATGAGGCAGATGCTGCATGCACACTTGTCCTTAAAAGCCAACAGACCTTTTTTCCTTCAATTCATCTGACCGTTTTTGAAACCATTTATCCTTTTGCCATTCAAAACATCCCATGGCAACGCGTTCCCAAATCTGATTATACCTTTTTTTGCACAATAACTTCTTGATTTGTGGGGTTTTTTTTCCTACTTGATACTGAATTCTTGCATTATGAAAACCAAAAAGTACTAATCCTCTGCTCACCAGCTTGTTCACTCATTTTTTTTAAACCTCGGGTATCAGTCATCTGATTCTCTTCCTACTTAAAAAGTGTGAGCTTATGTAATCTTTTCTTGTCCTGAAGCCTTTCTGTATCTCTGTATCTGGTTTCCTTTCTTTGTATCTTGTATGTTGTCTGTGTCTCATTTATTAGAAAGCAACCCAGGCTGTGCAGTGGTGATGAGGAGTGGATTTGTAAGTCAGCACGATGTCTTTGGTTTCTTTCTTTAATTCCCAGCTTCTTCTTGTCTGTATTGTGGCACCTGATCTGTGCCCTGGTATGTTCAGGGAGCCTAAAACTAGCCTTGAAATGGTAAAGGCCGTAACATTTCCTTAATGACTCACGAAAGATACTCTGTCTATGAGCGCTCGTTCAGACTTTTTGTAGAAGGACTTGCCAATACGTATCCGTTAAGACACGGATTTGTGATCTTTACAAAAGCTGACTTGCAAGAGAGGCAGAGGTTGGCTTTACTTTATTATGGTCACCGGTCCTCTCCAAGTTTCCCTCCATTCCTCTCTCCCCTCCCGAATGATACAGCTCTGAGAAAAAGAAAGGAAAATCTTCCCTAGAACTGTTTTGGTTCCTTTTCTGATTCCAAAGGAAAACACCCAAGATGTGCTTCAGAATACCAATAATTCCCAGCATTACAAAAGTAAATAACTTTCTTCCTTTGATTATAAAAAGAGAAGTTGAGAAGACAATAGGAAGAATATCCCAGCGGTCTCATATGTGCTGCAAGCGAGGAATTAGATTTCAAAAGCCTTCCTAAACTCAGACTTAAGGGATGGAAAGTGCTACGGTTTTCGCAGCAGCTGAAGAATTTTGTCATTGGCTTTACAGGTTTGAACTACTTTCGGTTTTGTGGGAAAGTAGAAGCATAAAGAAACTTCAAATGTGAATGATATGTGCTGACACATCCCTGGTCCTGCAAAAACTTTAAGCATCAGGTCTCTTGTGTATATGTGCAAGTGTACCGGAAGGTCCAAATGCATGCTAAGAAATGTAGGTGTTCAGGAAAGCTCCGGGAGGTGTTATTATGAGAAAATTACTCCAGTACTATTGTTGAAGGTTTTAATGAACTTTTTAAAGAATCTTAACAAGCGTTGAAATGCTAATCTTACTCTGAAACTGCTGATCTTTTTCTTTTAGAAAAAAACGGAGGAAAAATTTAACTAATTTTTCACCCTCACCACAAGTAAGGCGAGTCCTGGGTTCCTGCAGTCCCAGAAAAACAGCATAGGCTGCTTGTGGAAAAGGATGAAATACCAGTTCAGACCAAAGTGAGATAGAGGATTAGCTATTTTTTCCAAGGTATTATTTGGTCTAGGGAGATACCATCTTTCTAAAAACCCTTGTCCTGAAGTAACAGGATGATGTCAATGATTAGATTAGACCTTAAGTCTACAGCGTTTAACTTCCATTTCTGCAGGATTCTGTTGCCTTCCAGCCCCTCTGTTGTGCCTCTGCATGAAGTCATGTTGTATTTGGGCTGTGATGCCAAGCCAGTGTTAAGTATGCGTCATGGTTTTTTTCTTTTTCATTTGATTTTTACTGTTTTCCTGGATGATCTTGTCTGGCATTTCTCTTGTTGTTATTAGACAAAACTCCCTTGTTTTCATGCCTTTTATTTTGATCCCCAGCCTTTTTTACTTACTTTCCTAGCCCTCTCAAGTGTTCTCCTTCCTAACAGAAGATACAGCCCTGTGGCAGATGTCTCTCAGCTTTAGGTACGTGGTACTTTGCTTACAAAGCCAGAGCACCCGTCTACAGCCAGAGAGACCTTCCCTTAGCTGGGAGGTGGCTGTAGTAGAGTGCTCACAACACTGTCTCTTCCTTGCTCTGACAACTACACTTGTGCAGGGGTACGTTGCAGGGAAGCAGGAGGTGAAGCCAGCAGTGCAGTTCTCACCAGCACTGCCAAAGGAAGGATGGCTTTCTTGACGTTTCTTCCACGTCAGCCCTTCCACTTATCTTGCCCATAAATTCAGTGCCTTTCTATGCTGTCCTTTTTTGCAGCAATGCTGAGCACTCCTTTAGCAACATCAAACTGGATGAATCAAGGTTACTGGGAAGCTTTGAAGCTGACCTACATTCTGCTGCTGCAGACCTGCCTGCACCCCACTGCATGCTGACCCATTGCTGCTTTCCTGGAGGCTGTAGCCTCCTGCTCTGCCCCTTCCCCTCTCATCACGGGCACTGAGCAGTCCCTGGCAGTGAAGGCTTCTTGGGGTTGCACTTGGTGTTAAGTTACTCCAGTCTCAAGCTGTGTTTTAGGGCAGCTGTTGGAGCTTTAGCCACTACTAGTCTCTGTTATTAAGAGTAAGATTGCCCTGCTGCTGTCAGGCTGAGATCTAGAAAGAGGAGCCTGAGAAATTGGATCAAGGCATTAAAAATCCGGGAACTTTGTTCACTAGGATCAGAGCTTCTTTTTTTTTTTTTTTCCTCCCCTCTTAGTCTGCAATCATTTTGCATTAGTCACCAGTGCTGACTAAAGCCCAGCCCAGATTAAGGTGACACCATTCCTACTGTGTCAAGGAACAGGAAGGTACTGAGTCCAACCCTACCTATACAATGGGTGTCCAAATGACAGTCATCCCTAAGGCGGTGGTGGTTCGTGAAAAGGGTTGTGCAAGAGCCAAGAAAAGAGGAACAAAAGGTTAAGCCTGGAAGGATGGAGAAGGGAAGAGGTGGAGGGAACTGAAGAGCTAACAAAGGGGATTCAGCTTTTTGTAAACATGCAGCTTCATGAAAACACAACTTGGATCTGCGTGGCTGGAAGAACAAAATCTCTTGTGTTTTTATAATTTCTCTAGTCCTGACTCGTGCAATGGGGATGCAAAACTTCTGTCTCTATTTGGTGTCCTTGGATTGGAGTAAGTGTACAAATGATGCAGCTCCCAGACATGCCCGTTGCAGAACGTGGAACCAAGTAATTTCCAAATTGCAATATTTTAGGAATCGATGAAAACAGGGTGAGGTGTTTGAAAGAATTGAGAAAAACAGGCCTGGAGATACCTGGGAGGTTTTGAAAAGGTGGTTTTGTTTTTTGAGAAAGCTGACTTAGCATAACCAAAACTTTTATTGAAACTTAACCTCAGTTGAACTGTCGACTCTTCCAGAGGAGATGCAGAAAGACTGAGCCCCTATGAACCAGAAGGCTGAGGTGAAGAGAGAGCCCATCTGCAGGTCAGGAGGGTCAGGTTCAGGTCTCTTTCCAGACAGTCTGTCTGAGCCTTTGTCAGCATTTGCATGTGCAGTGGAAAAACTTCATCAGGACAGAATGGATGAGGCATCCCTGAACAACGTGTCGCTTAGAGCAGCGCCCAGTGGCAGGAAAAGTTCCTGCCCTACCACCAGGTACAGATGCATACATGTACTTGACTTAATCAAAGATGCACTGTTCTGCTATGTGCCTGTTTGGAGCATATAGCATATATATGAATTTTGGAGATTCTTTGCAGGCAATAGAGTGAGTAACCACAGGAGGCAGTACAGTTTGCGGCAGAAATCCTGCATGATGCTTGTTGTGTCTTAAAAAGGTAGGATGGCAGGAGGCGGCTGTTAGTTCCTGTGGACCTCGGGGTCAAGTTAAGTGCTGTGGAGAGAGGGAGGGATTCGTCCATCCCTGAGAGTGCATGTGCTGGGCCTGGAGATGCTCCCACAGAGGGGAGTAAGGCTGTCCGCTGTCAGAGGGCTGCAGCAGGCTCTGCAGGCTGCACAGGCTCCTTGTAGGAGGGAAGTACACAGCACAGCGGCAGAAAGAGGTTCCTATAAAAAGTTAACTCCCAAGTGGACACTGTGTGGAGTCTTCCAGTCAGCTAAGCTAATGAAGTTTGCTGTGCTGGAGAGACTGGAAGACAGGCTGCGAGGTTTCCTTGCCTTCTGCAAGAATGTAGCTGGACTTCCCTCAATCTTCTGCTCTGTGGTCATGTTTTATAATCTTTTGTTAAAATCCTGGGATCTTTTGTCCAATTTTTTCCCTGTATTTTTCTTGATGTACAGTTCTCAAAGCACAGTGCAGTACTTCAGCTGCGCTTTGTTGATGCCACACGGAGCAGAGGGATTTCTTCACATCCAGCTGACAGCTCTCCTGTTTCTCTTCTGCACTTTGGTGCCCAGCTTATTCGCAGCAGGCTGTGACTCCATCTAGCCTCTGAACCTTTTTGAGGAATCGCCCTGTTAGCGATTTCTCATCATGTATTGGTGCAGTTCAGTGTCCTCAAACTACATAACTTTACATTTCTCCTTGCTGAATTGCCAGTGCTTTCCAAGTCATGTATCCAACCTGCCAAAGATGTTCATTTTCACCAGTGCACTAATTCTTTGTTTTCATTTGAGATCTGCGTGTGCATTTAATACATCTTCTCTGTTCCATCCCCCAAGTGGTAATAAAAATATTGACTGTTAGGTCCAGGATCAGTCTTTGAGGACCTTTGATAATATATTCTCGCAGACTGATTTTTGCACCCTTTGAGATGTTTTTCTGAGTTTGCTTATTGAAATGTTGTGGAAATGACATTGGAACTCTTAGTATCTCTCACAATATCTACTGTTTTTCTTCTGTCCCCAAGAGCTGTTATCCTGAAAAAGGAGGAAACAATCAGTTTGACCGAGAGCAGCAGCCAGCATGGATTCGTCAAGAATAAATCACCTCCATGCGGTCAGGTAGCCACTTAGAAATCATCTGCTTGTTCCTTTGAGGGGGAATTGAAGTTAGTTCATTTTCATTTTTACGATGTTTGTCCTTTCCAGGCTTCTGCGGTTTTATCCATGACTTCCTGAACAAGACTGAGTATCTTTCAGGAAAAAATACAACCATTTTTCTGTTATTATAAACTTTGTGATGATTAGCGTCAGCCCAGTTACTTTGAAAAGCCTAACATAGCCAACGAATCCCTAGTTCATGTTCCCTTGCAATATCTTGTGTTTGATGTGTTAACTGCTCTCTTACAGCTGACTTTTGTAAAGACAGAAGGAACTGGTCACTTGTATCAGATTTCAGTCTTTTTCTCCCTGTCCCTTCCTTTGTCTTCCTCCTTCAGTTTAATATCAGGGTCTTAAACGCAAGGTGAGATTCGGAAGGTCGTACTGCAGTTCGGTGTAATTATGTGTAGATTCACTGTCATACTAAGATCAGAAATTCAGTATCAGTAGTGAGTAATGCCCTTCTTTTTTTCACTGTAAGTACCAGCAATTCAGATCGCTCAGTTCGTCAGTAGATGTAGATCAACATCTCGGTGCAGCCTAGGAAAGCGCAGAGGTTGCAGGTCACATTTGCGAGGCATTCGCAAACTTAGAGAGAGTTTCCAGAATGCTTGGTTTTAGTCAGCACCGCTGTTTCCTCACCTCTGTGAGCAAGGGAGCCACACCAGTGTTGTAATACAGCTGAGGGAATGCTACAAGCACACTGACAGTAGGTGTGAGGGGTTTTTATGTTATTGCCCACTAGCTTGCATGTTCTCTGGTGTGATTCATGGTATTCACAGAATGGGAGAGCAGCTGCAAAGAGATTAGTTTAGAAATCTCATCCAATTGTGCCATGAGGAAATCACACGTAAGAGACAAAGAATGGAAACAGTTGCTGTACTTCAGGCTTACTGTAAAACCTTCACAAGTCGCAAAAAAATACAATTGTCATGGACCGGGAAGTCGGGAAAGAAGGGAGGGGATCTGGTGTATCTGTAGTGCAACCACACTGTCAGGATTTTAACTTGCCATGATTTAGGGCACCTAGCTGTAAAGGAGGTACCTGCATTAGACCTCCCAGGTTTCCAAGGCTCCCTCACCCTCTACCAGTCTGTTAGCTGAGTTTTCAAAACAAGCCTGTGCATTTGAATTGAGGAATTTCTTGTCTGCCAAAAAAAAGTGCAAGATTTCTTTCCTTCCTCTTCATCCTCCATCCCTGCCAACAAAGCACTGTGTCATCTTTCTCATAAACAAGAAGTGTTTGGTTTAGAAGCCATGCCGAATGCACAGTTATTCTGGATTTTCAGCACTATTTGAGATGAGCGTGTCGCTTTGTCTAGTGTTCTAGCTGAGGTTCTAGGTGTCTCCTCTATCTCCATAGGCTATTTATTTACCTGTAGATCTTGAATACTTTGAATGTGACAATGAATAAATAAATACATAAAATCCCTCTCAAGACTGGGGTCAGAACAGGGGCAGGAGAGAGGGAGAAATAGGTCTCATTTTTAACAACAATAAGTTTGTTAGTTGTTTGGGGGGCTTTTTTACTGGACTGGTGAGATACATCCGGAGCGGTGAATCCACTTCTGGGCTCCCCAGTACGAGAGAGACATGGAGATACTGGAAAGAGGCCAGCAAAAAGCCACAAGGGTGATTTAGCCCTTGGATCATCATCAAACAAGGAGAGGTGAGAGCTGGAACTGTCCAACCTGGAGAAGAGAAGGCTCAGAGAGAGCTTCTCAGTATGTATAAATACCTGACGTGGGGACAGTACAGCAGACTGATCCAGACTTTTCTCTGGTGCCCAGTAACAGGACAAGAGGCAATGGGCACAAGTTGAAATAAATAAAATTCCATTTAAACATAATATAAATCTTTCCTACTGTGAGGGCAACTGAACCCAGGAGCAGGTTGCATAGAGAGGTTGTGGACTTTTCATCCTTGGGGATGGTCAAAACCTGACTGGCCACAGCCCCTGGCAGCCTGCTCTAGCTGACCCTGCCTTGAAAAGGAGGAGTTGAACTAGATGAACTTCAGACCTTCCCCTCCTCAGGCTCAACTATTCAACAGTTTTTGCAAACTTGCCATTGATTGTGAGAGTCATAAATTTGATTTAGACAGTTCATGCCCAGACCTGCTGTCTTCAATCAGAAGTTCCAGTAAGTTTCTTTCAGTGTTTCCTTTAGGTATTGGATCCTTGCCCATGTCCTTTTCTGTGAAGTTTAATTCCTATCTTGCGTGCATTGAGAATTTTCCATTATTGATTTAACAGAGGTTCAAAAGGTGTATTCTACTGTTTGTTTCCTAAAAACTCCTTCCTTCATGGTCAGTCTTGGCTTCCAAATCGGTAACCTTTTATACCCTTCTGATGTGTTTATATTATCCTCTTTCACATTTGGCCTCTTGCTTGCAAAGAGCTGGAGTGGAAATCCCAAACTCCAGACACGCAAACACAAGTTGACATTTTCCGAACCTGTAGTCCACAGCTCTTGCTTCAGAAAGGCTCTGCCTTTGCAAACGTGAAGGGTCCTGCACTGCTTACATTGGGGTCTGAGTTTGTTACCTGCCTCTTGATCAGACTCACCTTGACTCACGAGCAATTGCATCAGTGATTAGAGTAACTGCACCAGTATGAACAACTGATAGCTACAGGTTGTACTGGTTTGGTGCACTGAAGAGATAATTGGCTGTTGCAGGTTGTGGTGCTAGTTCAGATGCTCCCTGCTCTCCTTATTGGCTGAGCTTTCGCTATTCAAACCATGCCTGTTTGGAAATAGGTGTTTAATGACGTGTTGATTGATTAAGGCAAGTTTTGAACCACAGCCTGTTGGTGGACGTCAAGTAATGGGATGGGGTTGGGTGTGCTGGAACCTCACTCATTGTTTTATAGCTTAGATTTTTAGTCAATATACCTTTCAAAGGTTTGGTTTGGGGTTTTTTAATGCACTTTAAAAGTTGTGTGATCATTTTAATTATTATTTAAGTACATAGCACAGCCTTAAACTCCAGCACTGCATCAGGCCTCAGTTAGCCACTTCAACCCAGGCACGTCCAATCGGTGACTGCCTAAAAGTGCAGGTGACTGTAACTTGCTGGTCCTTGCACAAACCGTTTGAGACAACTCAGACACAGAACCAGGCCTGCCTGCTTGCTCATTCTTTGTCAGCCACAGGAGAGGAAAACATTATTTAAATGTGGAAAAGAAGAAAGAAGAGCGCCGGTGGAGTCTATAGCCTGTGACCATTGCAAGTGGCTGTACAGGTAACCTGAGGCTGAGATTTTTAGCATACCCTACCCAGGGCTTTCTCCATGAAATCTCGGGGTTGTCGCATTGAAACAATGTCAAAACAGTTGCACTGTTTGCACAAAGCTTGTTTTGGTTTGTGGTGGCACCATCTCTAGAAAAACTGCAGGGATGCCCGTGTGTTATGAACAGAGCCACAAAAGCACAGTGCTTATGAGCCACGGCACTCTTATCTTCCTCCAGCTGAAAGCTGCATAGAGGAGACTGGCACTTGGCTTTTGAAGTCCAGTCAGACATTACCCTCTTCTAATACTAAGCCTCATAACAGTATTAACACCAGCCTGTAGACAAAATGCTCAGAGATTCAGAAGAATTGTTGAGGAGATGCACAAGCATTGAGGTCCTTTTCTGTCGATGCTGGGGATATTATGTGCCCCTCTGGTTAGAGAAGCAGCTCGAGAGATCAATTTTGTGAAAATGTGTTACGAGTTGTTATCTGTTAGTGCTATTTGGTTTTGGACTATTCCAGCAAAACAGAAATACTTGCAAGTACATGTAGTGCAGGCATCCCTGTGGGGCTTGACCCAAAATCATTCAGTTGCCAGACTCTAAACAAGGTCCAGGTAAAAACTTTGGTGACTGCAGGAACTAGGTTGTTTAGAGCTGCTGGGAGCGCAAAGGCACAAGCTGACTGCAGGGAGGAGTGAAAGGTAGCACTTGCCTGCCTTTCTAGGCTCTGATGATGGCTTTTACTGCTCAAGTATTTCCCAACACTGTTGCTGCCCAGCGTGCGTAACAGCTGATATCAATGCACGCAAGAGAGGACGGCAGAGGCAGGAGGGAGAGTGTTCTCGTGTGGTTTTGCAACACTGCACATTTGATGTTCTTCAGCTGTGCTAAGAGGAAGTGGTGGTTCAGTTTTGCTGCCATTTCAGGAAGGATAAAGCTCCAGTAAACTTTTCCTGCAAGAGTAACCTGGAAACCACAGGGGTAAAAATGAATGTTTACCCACCACCTGTCAAAGATGACACCAGGTGACAAGGCGAGCGCAAATCCTGAGTTGAGGAGAAAGGCAAGACCAGTGCAATCCCCACTCTGCAGGAGTTACGCTGGTCAGCACTTGCTATTTTTAACCCCCAATAGTTATTCTTAGGAATTAAAGACCTTGACATTTTGTAGGAGGGCGTACGGTGCCATGTGACTGGTGTGCGTAGGTACAACAAAACAAATCCTCAAAAAACAGTTCACAAAATAAGTTGTCTCTCATTCTTTGGGTGACGGTGATGAGGTGGTTGTGCTCGTCAATATTTTCCACTGCACATAGTGCCTCCCCAGGACCTGTCACCTTGCAGAGTTTAGGGGATTCCACATCTGGTTATCAAAGGATGGATCTTGTGTGGGAGGGGAAAGCCTGCCTGCACCCCACACTGACTCCTAGTCTCAGCCACAGAGATTCATCCACGAAGATGACTTAGTGCACATAAGAGTCTCTAAAACACCTTGGTCTAGTCCACCGCTTTGCCTCGGTGACTCTTTCAAACAAATTCCGCCTTACTCCGCTTTCCAAACCCTCTCTGCTCAGTGGTGAGTGCTGCAGAGCTGACCCCTCTGCAGGGAGATTAATTCCTGCTCTGCACATTGTATAAATCTTTTGGGCTGTCAAAGACCTCTCATGGGTCCAGGCAGACCACCAGGCACAATCTGTGTCTGGAGTATTGTGGAATATCTCTTGTAAGAAGACTGGCTCTGAAAAGGTGTGAAACTTCACAGGTGCCACATGGGAAAGTGGTGGTGTTACCTCTGAAGAGGAAGTGCCTTTGATGATCACTCCTCTGTGATACCTGAGAAGGTACCTGAAGAAGCAAGAGCAGCAATTTTATGGTGCTTTTGGGGCCAAGCTCTGTGTCTTGGTGGTTAGAGGCACTCGACTAGTGTAGCCAGTGTCATGGGCTTTGGGCCCTGCCCCAAGAACTGTTCTTGTGTATCAGTGTGATTGGAATAGGGCAAAAGTGGGCTCTGAAGATCAGCAAGTAGGAGAGGGGGAGGGCCTGGCCTCCTAAGTCCCGTTAAAAAGAGATTATTTGTGGTTTTAAAGCTATTGTAGAGTCATGAAGGAACTGTCAAAATTCTGCTTTATAAAAAAAGAGAAGTGGAGGCTCAGAGTCAGAGACTTTTTTGCATCATCCACTTCTAATAAAGACTAAAATCCCTCTAGTTTTAGCACAAGGAGAAGCAGGTGTACCTGCACATGCATGCCTATTGCCTGCTATTCCCAAGTTTCAGATTCCTCGCAAACCAATCCATTCCTCCACTTAAGAGTAATTAAGAGCGTTAGACTAGATCCCCATGGACCTCATTAATGAATTTTGTAATTAAAGTAAATGAAAAGACTTTTATATCTTCCCAGTTCTTCCAACCATTCACAGATGTAAGTTTTAACAATGTTTAGACCTCGTGCTCTCTCCAGGCAGTTGTGTTTGGTGTGATGCCCCCCCTTCACTTGCAGCAGTGAAGCACAGACAGACTTCCTGCACATCTCTGCTTCGCTGCTGGTGTGGCAGGGGACATGTCCCTCATCCTAAGAATCATCTCATGTGCGATCACAGTTGGCATCTGTTTGATCCTTAACTACAGGTACAACTTGTCCCTCTCAGGTGAAGGTGTGCTGGCCTCGCAGGAGAGGATGTATGATGCTGGAGAGCTGTCACTGGGAAGGAGACCTTCTCTACTGCTGTGTCCAGGTGGGCCTGCACCAAGGTACCCAAACATGGTGCCCGCCACGTGTGTGTAACAGGTGCTGTTTCAGCGGATCACTCAACTGCCTGGAAAATATGGTATGTTTTAGGGGTCATGCCATGTTGTAAGGATGAATCTGGAAGATGCAGTCTGCTGGTAGACTTCTGCCCCGCTCACCTCTGCTCTTGCTCTTCTGGCTCCTTGCTTTGACTGTCCTGTTGTGACATGTGAGGGGCAGAGGTGGGTTTTTGCAAAGTGCTCAAACAAGTCTCATGCCATTAAGGATTGGGAAGTGCTCTAATTTTTGTTTTCTGGGGACCCTTCGCCAGGTCCCTTACAGGGCTTTCTCAGTGTCTCTGGCAGTGTAGAGCAGTCAGTGCTTAAGGAGCAGTTCCTAAAAAGCACCTAGTAGGTGCATCTTCTGAGTGACAGATGTTCCTGCTGGTAAGGGTCATCTACTGCTGAAGTTTAGGGGTCAAATTAGGACTGGTTTTGGTGGAGGGCAGAAAGGCCCCTTATCCCAGCAGCCAGGATCAAAGGAAGATCCCTTTCCCTCCAGAGATGTCTGGTTCCCATCTTCAGGCTGTCATTGGGGGTGGCATGTGGGAAAGCTCTCTCCATCCACCTGAAGAGGTAAGAACAGAAAGTGGAGCAGGTGCTAAGATCAGAAGAGGAGCTGAGAACCATTAAATTAGATCTGCATCACTGAGGGCAAGTTCACGTGGTAGGAAGAAGGAGTAGGATGCTCTTTTAGACTGTGCTCAGCTGAGGTGTGCATGAGTCACTTCACATCCCTACAAGCCCCCCTTTCTCTTGGTAGATGATGTTCTTCCTCAAGTGTCTGTGGACCTTTGCATGGCCCTCTGGATGCCTGAGCTTCCTCGAGGTGTGGTGGTGATGGTCAGAATGAGGGATGATTCCTCTGTGGGTATCTTAGCACCTTTCTTCTTTTCTCCCTTACATGAGCTGGGATTGCTTAGTCCAAGGACATCTGAGCACGTCTTGCCTTTCCCACTGTGTGTCCTGAGAGAGATGGGGACCCTGACCTGTAGCATGGTCTGAGACTTGCTTCCTGCTTTGCACCGGGCAGGGAAAACCCCAGGGCTTTGTGAGTGGGACTAGTCATGGTGGGGCTGCTCCCAGAGATGGTATGTGTGTGTGTGCCTCTCCTCCCAGCCCAGGGCCCAGGTGGTGGCTGCAGGTGGCTGGCTCACACGAACTGCAGCTGGCCCAGCCCAGGGAGGGCTGTGGGGGCACATCTGGAGGGAGACCACAGGTTGGCACCTTGCCCCTCTGTGCCAGCGAGGTGCTGTTCCCTTGGCGTGAGCTCCTGTCTCAGCAGAGAAGGTAGCCCTGGGAATCAGCCAAGTCCAGGCTGCTGTGGAACAGGACGTAGAGCTGTGAAACCCACTGTCCCGTTCAGCCATGCCACTTCAGGCTGTGTAGCGATGTGGCTGGAGGATGACTGGCTGCAGCAGGAACCGAGAAGCTCAGCAAGGCCTGGGGTATGCTTGTGCTGGCCAAAGAGCTGGCAGGGCAGGCACCAGGCTTGCCTGGTAACGTGTGTGCCCCTCCTGTAAACACTGCCTGTACTGTTTGCATGTAACCGAGAAGGTGTCTATCAGTGATTAAAAAAACCCAAACACACGCTTTTTGTATGAGGATGGATTTGACAAAGAGATTGGGTGAGTGCAGGATGGATGAAGAGGGGAGAGAGAGGATTGCAGTGGTGACAGGGAGGGGATGGAGGAGGATCTGCAAGTGCTGCAGAGCTGCTCTTTCCTGCCTCTCACTTCTTGAGAAATTAGAGTGTGAAAGCCTCAGGCAAGGTGAATTTGTGTGACACCAAGGAGGTGGGCGTCAGCACAAGCAGCCAGAGCTGCTCTGCTTGTGGGTGCTCAGCCCATCCATCGACCAGATCTCCAGAAGGTGTGCTTGGAGTGCTGGCCCAGGGAGGGATGGTGAGGGAACAAGTGTGGTTAAGCCAAGTACAGGTCTCAAATGGGGTTCTGTGGTGCTTTCTAGAAATAAGCTGTTTCATAACCCGCTCCTGGACCAGTAGTGTTCACAGCAGAGCTTCGTGTGCCATGGACATATTTCAGGCTCCTGAGGGACGTTATCAGCCACTATCCATATCATATATCCAGGGCATGTTGTGAAGAGTTCCTGCACCAGCAGCTTCTTACCAGTAAATGTAAAAAGAGGGGGGAAGGTGGATGTACTAAAGAGAAAGGGGAAGAACACCCTGAGCAACAGTGGGGGTGGAGACACACAAGTGCTGTGCCACTTGGGGTGCTTAGTGTCTTTCAGGAGAACGCTGTTACTGCAGCACCTTGTGAATCCCCACGTGACCTTGCTGGAGCTCTGACTCCCCCAGCTAGGATGGCCCACAGCAGGGAACGCCATGGTGAGGGTGCTGGGCTGTGCTTTGCCCTTAGAGAGGGATTCGAGACATCAGGTGAGAAGGCAGGAGTGCTTAACCTGGTACCCCATCCCCCTGCTGAGGTCCTGCCGGGTTGACTAGTGCTCTGTAAGTATTTCTTACGCTTTAGGTTTCTAGCTGATCTCTCCCCACACACACTGATAGCTACTGGAGCATGGTACTAGGAAACATTACTACAGCATACTTTGAATTCACATAGATTTTGTAGAAAAAGAATTTGAGACTTCCCTTTTTTAGAATGAGAAGCACTGCTGTTCTGAGAACAACGGTGTGGCATCTTGTTTGGAATTTCCCGTGCTTTCTATATATACACATGCAGCAAAGCCACAGGAAATGGAAGTTTAAAAAAAGTACCATAAAGCATAGGTATCTGCTGCTTGAACAAATTTTATTCTTGTTGCTGGTTTTGTTATTAGTGAGCACTTAATCTTAGGGCATCATTTAAGGCTTCTTTTAAAGAACATGATGTCCTAAATCACTGGAGAGAGAAGCAGACGTTGCCTTGTAAACTGCAGAAGATTTGAGAAGCATTTTTGTGTGCTATACTGCCCATGCTACAGAAGACAGCATTATTGCTCATCTGCTCTCCCTTGGGGGTTTTGGGGTAGGGACCAGCTTCTGAGGCTTGTCCTAGTTGTATTTTCTGAGATTCAGTGAGTCAGTCTTGCCTACAGCTGCTGTCGTGATTGTGTGCTGAGGGCCTCCTCCTGCATGGCAACCAGCGTTGTGATTAGTAAACAGCATCTACTTCAAAATCCCTAGCAAAATATATTATAATTAGGTCCTGGAGTAATGAGAACCAGCTTGCTAGCAGTTGGGGGATGTGTGGTCTGCCTCACTGTTGGTGAGGCAGCTGCGCGGGAGGTCTGAGCTTGTCCTGGGTCTGAACTCAGCCTGGTTGGGAGAGCAAAACTGAGGGCAGGTAATGTATTAAGGAAGAAATTTTAGGAGAAGGGATTGACTAATTATGAAGGTAATTTGGCAAATACATCTTGGCAGCTCTTAATGTGCTGAGACACATCCCTACAAGTCCTAGAAGAGACTGTTACCCTGCTTCTTCCCAGCCTCCCTGCACCTACAGACACCTCTGTCTTCCAGTACTGGCAGGCTGCTCCAGTATGGGCACCGCTCACCAGCAAGGAGAGCTTGGCAGAAGCCTTAACAGTGTTCACTTTGCCTGCTGACAGGGCTCAGGTGTCTCGGATACCTTCTGTTACTGACAGAGCAAACAGGGAACCGAGTCCCATACAGTCACATAGCTGTTCTGTATGGTTTCAAGAGTCTCTTGCATGAGTACTTGTTTCTGCAGTTTTACAGACGATGTTTCAGCGAACGAGCATGGTATAAACGGATAATGAAAGTTCATAAAGTTTATGCTATCAAAGTTCCTTTCATTTTATGCTGTTACTTTCTTACTCGTACGCCTTTATTGCTTTCTTTCGGGAAAGTAGCTGGGTCGCTTTTGCATGACTCGGACTGCTGTCCCAGTGGCAGAGAACACCAGTGCGAGGCCAGAAAGACCCTTCTGTAATTTAAAGGGTTCAAAAAATGCTGGGGACTTGTGGCTGAACACTTCAGTGCTGGGGCAGTGGAGCTGACGGGTGTTACACGTTCTGGTCTACAGGTTGAGGAACCTGAACTGTGAATGTAGGTAGTGGTGGTAATTGCTTGGGTTGCTTTTCCTGGTGAGGAGAGGGCAAGTAAAAATTTTATACTGTTTCTTCAAGAGATATACCAGTGACTTAGGTGTAAAAGTCAAAGCACTGGGTAAAATACAAGTTTTCTTAGGAGGAATGAATAGTTTACGCCCTAGAATCTTACCCAAACATTTGCACGTAAGACACTGGCACACTTGATAGTGTGTGTGTCTGGCTTCTTGGTTAAGCTAAAACAAGTAAGAAATGGGTAAGGCTTTTTACCAGCCAGGAAAAAAAAAAGCAAAACAGTAGGAAATAGTTCAGAGCTATTTTACTTTACCAAGGTGTTTTCATACTGAAAACCATCAGATCTGTCCTAGATTTTTGCCACAGGTGTTCAAATTCCAGGTGTTCACCAATTACTGCACAGCTTTAGGTGGTAGCTGTAATCTGTGCTGGACCTGTAACATCACCTGTTTGAGTGTTGGTCCAGTGTGGTCCTCGTCATAGGTATATCCAGTTTCCCAGCACCGAGCATCCTCCTTTCCCAGGGTTTGGACTATAATCTCTACTCTGACAAGGGGACTAATTCACAGGTCTTAAATCCATCAGAAGAGGTACTGCAATTTTCTGTGTACTGCAGACTCTCGTATCCAATTCTTGCATCTGTTTCCAATAGCTGTAGGTCAGTCTGTCCAACTATAACCATGGAGATTAACAGGAGAGAAAACCTATAGTGACCTGAGCTGTAGCCTGACTGGTGTATATTAAAGCACTGATCACCTCAGTGCAACAAAAAACAGTGCACCGCCAAGATCTAACTTACTTGATTGTTGTGTTTGTAACTCTTGTAGTGTGAATCACGAAAAAAAAGTCCATGTTCTGCTGTACCAATCACTGACAATATACCGCTGTATGCTGAAGCTGTAACCAAGGCTTGTCTAATGAGAACACTCAGAATAAGTAGCATTAGCTTATGCTACAGGAAGTTTAATCATGTTTCTCAGCCTATAGAGATCAGAGGCAGCCCACAGACTAAGACCTTGAAAGGCAATGTATAAAATGGTCACAAAAAAAAAAGAAAAAAATCTCTGCATGTTTGTGGATGTTGTGTTGGCAAAAAAAAAAAGCTAGTAATCAATCACAGGTTTGCAATCGGTTAAAGGTTAGATTAGTAAGAACCACTGCACCAGCACACTGCATGCAGTGACCCATGCAGCTTTTTTTGGTAATATCCCACCCAAGGCAACACTGGCATAAACCATCATCTTCCTTTGGGGCTGTAACAGCATCCTGAAAAGGAAGTATCAGGAAAAATATCCACAATCCTCCTGAAGTGTCGTACTGGGAAGGAAGCAAAGCAGGTGGGAGTGTGGTTGTACAAAATAAGCTTGCTTTAATTATGAAAGGTCATCGCTGCACTAGGCTTTTACCTCATATCCTACCCTTAACTCCAGCTCTGACGTGGTGAAAAACACCCAGAGCCAAGGCTGAAAAAACCCCGTGTGGCCCTGTTATATTTGCGCACTTCTGACATTTCTCAAAACAGTCCCCTGCTATTTGTTGACATGAATAAGGAAAAATGTAAGCTAGCATTGGCACTGTCACACATGTGGCAGGGTCGGACATTAACCATGTTCTCCTGCATCTGAGAGGTCACCCTTCCTCGTAGGAGGACTGATTTTTCTACATATTTGAAAATAGTTTGAGACACTGGTTATCACTGAAGTAATGAAATAACTTGTATCTGAAACCACGACATCTAGTTAGCCCTTAGTATAGTTACCGGGATTATTTCACATTTAAATACTTACACTGAAAGAGAGATTTTTGACCACTTCACTAACGTAGTAAAGCAACAATCACTTTTATTATAAAAATAATCCTTAAGTAAAATAGGAATACAATCAATAATTACACAAATCACATTTACAAATGTGTGAAATAGTTACTTATGGCACAGAAAAAATAAATATCTCTGTACACTGTTTCTGTGCAAAAAGACAGGCCGGTTTCAGTCAATAACCGGCCCTTTTATGTTTTCTTCCCTTCTCCCCATTTCAGTTGATCACAAGGATTTGCAAATGAGATGTCTGAAAATTCAGCCTCAATAGACAAGAAAATACTTTTGCTTCCAGATAGAGCACAATAAGATTTTCCCTATCTTCTTCCAAAATGCTCCTCCCCCATTCCTCAGCCTACAATTTTGGAAGAGGAGGAAAATTTCTATTTTAGTGATTTTTTTTGTTTGTTTGTTTCCACAAGCCTTCAAGCTGCTGTAAAGAATTAGACTCGATTATGAATCAAGCTGCACTTTGAAGCCACCTGCCACTGTAACTTTCATTTTAGTTTGTAGTAGAATTTGCAGTACACCTCCTTTCCTTGTAGTTGTCAAAAATACTTCTTCAGAAAAGCTCTTTGCTTTATCTTGAAGCCTTTCATACAGTCCAAGAGAAGGTGAAATCACGTAAGAGGTAGATACCGTTCATCCTCCTAATCCCTAAGAGCCGTGCATCTGAATTACTCTGTTTTAGGACTGTAGGAGATATGTATAGAGCTGAGTTTTACAGTCTATAAAGTAGTGATCGACTGACATGCTTCACATCCCATGGTCACTGGCAGCATTCAGTAACATGCTTGAGGAATTCATCACTGAGTTCGTCACTGAAAAACCTCATACAATGAGGACATCTAAGTTCGCCCTGAGCCCTGCCCTCGGACCCTGCGTTTCCACTGTCTTCAGGAGGAGAAGCTTGTTCAGACTGTGAGGATGTTCTTCTTGGGCCTGTTTGGCCTGGGCTGTTGCCTCGTAGATGTTCAACGTTCGTCTGTACATACCTATGATTTTGGTTACCAATGTGAACTCTGTAATGACTGCTTGCGTCTCTGGAGTCCTGGAAAGAGAAAGGGGAGCTCTTGAAAAAGATGCAGTAAATAGGTATTCTTTAACAGAATATTTTATTGCCTTTATCTGGAACACCGCTCATGTTCTATCCAAAGATTTGTAGATAAAATATGCATCAGTTTTTGCAGTTTTATTAATACAGTTGTAAAGAAGGCTTGTAGAAGACACAGAATAGAGTCAATTTGCTACCCTAAAGATGCCACTGTCACAAAAGTCATGGCTGTCCTTCTCTTTCTTCTAAGAATTCACCCCTACTCTGTTGATCCAAAACAGAAGGAAAATGGACTAGAAAGGGGTATTACGTGTGTATTGGGATGCATCTCCACTAGAACCGACTATGAAATAATGTAAGTCTTTGATAGCTGCACTGAACTGAACCGGTTTTAGAAGTACTAAGATTTTTTTAAAATACATTTAAAAGTGTATTTTAGTCCTGAATGCTGTAGGCATGCTTTAATAGAAAAAGCAACGTGTTGCTTTCTTACCTGTCGCCTTGCCAGCTGGTGTTGCAGACATGCAACTTCTGCCTGAAGCTGTTGTATTTTGCTCTGTGCTCGTTCTCTGTCTGATCTCTCAGACGTGAAATCATCTTTATAAACTAGGACCTGAAAAAGAATTATTATGTTAATACTTTATAAATTAAGAGCATTGGCGAGTTAGATTAAAAAGCTGTGGCTGTGATTCCTCTAAATCCTGTAAATACTTATTCCCAGAATCTCAGTATTATCTTCTGTCCTCTCTGTACTTTAAAGGTAATTGTATTTCTTTTCTCAGCTCTTTCATATTTTGTATTAAAGCCAGCAGAACTGCATGCAGTTCTGTAGGTAGTGAGTCTCCTTTAAATCTGTGTTGTTAAGTATCTGTATAGCCAGATGTGGCAAATGTCAAAGGAAGTAATTTTATTTTTTCCCCTTGGACTTCAGTGGTCTGGGGGAAAACTAAGAATTCCCACTTCTAGGAAAAAGTAACTTAATGACCTGTTGCTCCAGCATTTGGATGCGCTCGTTATCTCCTTCACTCGCCTTCTTCACATCTTCTAATTCTCTCTTTGTTTTAATGCATTCATTCATTTTTTCTTCCAGTAGCTTGTTTAACCGGAATATCTCCTTGTGCATCAGGTCAGAATTCGTTTGTGCTGGAGTTATGCCATGCTGCTGCTCCAGCTGTGACTTCATCTCCTTGAGCTGCAAGTGGAGTCGTTTCACGTACTCATCCCGACTTGCATCGTACTTCTGCCATTTTGCATTTAAGTCTTCCACCTGAAAGATTACCCAGGAGAGCTGTGAAGAACACGAAGACACAAACTTGCAAGCTTTCACAGACTGACTATACGTGCAGGACCAATGTTCTCTCAAAGATAAGATTATGCTGACTGAACTGCCGAGTGTGGATAAGCCACTTTACAGGAAAGCAGAAGGTTATGGTGCTGTAGGCCAGACTCTTCCCCATTCGCCAGTCCATAGGGACAGCGTTAAATAATATGGAATGGGAGGGGTCAGTGGTCACCCTGGGCCTAGGGCTGTTCTCCTGGGGTAGAATACCAGTGCACAGAGGGAGCACAGAAATTTCCTTCTGCAGTGTATTTTTAACAATAACATTAAAAATAATAAGTTGTTCTTGGCTAAGCAATCCAAGACTACATGCCATGTTGAAAGGACTAAGAAAATGTTGGACTTGCATTTAAACTGCCATTTAATTAGATTACCCAGGTCTTATCTATTCCAAATTTACTGTAATTCAAAATACTCAGTCAAATCTTAATCTTGTACAAAGTGAAAGTACTCACGTGAGCTACTTTTTGTTTTAACATCCTGTTTTCGTCCTGTAGGTTGCAGATAAGAGCTTGAAGTGAAGAAGCATTGTCTAAAATCTATAATTTTCAGATAAAGGAAGTGTTACTTTAACATAAAAATCCCAAATGCTACTTAGCTATGCTGTTACACTGGAAGTAATCTTTCTTTAAATCTTGCTGTCTGTGAAACAAACACATACATCTAGGTCTACTTATCTCTATATAGTACATTTCTAGATGCTAATAGTATAGCCTACAGCTTTTACTATTAATAAGCAGAGGAAAATGTAGTCAGGTTTTTACCACCTTGGTACCGCTTTTAAATAGATCTCTGTGGTGTCATAAAAATGTATCTGTCTTGCCAAATTCTGAGCCTGCTAAAGGTCACTAGAAAAATAGCACACGCTTTACATGCATGAGGGTTTACACTGATAACAGCAGAGCTTGAACAGTTTACATGAACGCCTTGGAAACTGTTTGTTTGGATTGGGGGAATGCCTTCATCTTGCTTTGTTATTACTGTCAATTTTGGCCAGCACTAGGAAGAAATTACTGAGGGGGAAAAAACCCTGCTTGCTAAATAATTGACTAAAGTGATACCCCTTTTTACAGTTGTGACATCTGCTTTAAAAAACCCCCGGTGTACGTGAGTAATATAGAGCACTTTTGTACAAAATTCCCTAGAATCAGCTAGTAATTGCATCTGAAATTTCTCTTCTTCAACAGGGAAGTCCCCACTGTACAAGGTTAGCTACTTACTACATATATCAAGGTCAATCGAGTTTCCTGTCTATCAGTTACACATAAAATATGATAATACTAAATGCTTCAGGTCCCTGAAGTCCTTTTTTCTTATATGTAGTCAACCTCTAACTATTTTTTAAGGGATGCTTTACAAAGTAGAAACAAGCACGTATAGAGTTTATCACAAAAGCACCGATGAGTGGTCATGTGAAACGCAGCATTACCACTACGCAGGAGTAACAGCATGAGGCAGAATTACTCTTTTTTGTGAGAATTGGCTGTAACGTCCTACGCAATACTCTCATCTGTTACTGGAGGCAGCACCTCTGCCATTATGTCCTTACGATATTATCATGAATTACCTAATGACTGAACCATCGTGACTTCTGGAACAACAGAAGGACACGATCTACCTCTACCCTATGCTGAGGAGCTTCAGCTAAGGTGACGATGCAGCAAAGCCACACAGACATTAGCAAAGTATGGTAAATCCAGGTGTTTCGTTGAGCCCCTCGGTAGCGCTTCTGCCACCTTCCTACCATGAAGTAATTTTTCTAAACATCACTGCAGGAGACAAACATTGCCTGGCCCTGGGAGGCCAGGGGGCAACATCAGAGGGGAAGAACCCCCAAAGGTAAGACACCTTGACGCATTCTTCCCTAATCAACTTTCTGTAAGTCTGTACTACATGTGCAAAGCAAAATCGTGACCAGAGAAGACCACATGCTATAGAGTTCTTAAAATAAATACTAATTTAAAATATCTCCACTCTGTTTTCTGATTTAGATGCTTAAACAAGTTATCAGGAGGTATTACCTTCAAAAGCACAGCACCATCTAGTGATGCACAGGGGCATGCTGCTAGTATGAAGAAGGCACTGTCTCCTGGAAGGATTGTAATCATACAGTTGCTGAGGTTGGGAGGGACCTCTCAAGATCCTCTCCTCCATAAAAAAGCATCTGATGATAAGTGTGATGGCCAAAATGCAAGTGACTGACAATTGCTGCCATCCTAATTTTTTGGTACTCGGAATTATTTAGAGCTTGCCATGGTTGTCTTTTCGTCCTACATGAAATTATTCAAAGAGATGTTTCTCACCACTCCCCAGTTACAACTATCATATTGTAATTAACAGCCCAGAAGTTAATAAGACTTTAAAGAAACATACTAGCAGTAAGAATACCTGATTAGATCTTTCCATAGGCACCTGGTCATCTGCATTTCCCTTCTCTTTCCTTTGCTTCTCTTCTAGACATTTTGCCAGGTGCTGGCACATTTCTGCTGTGGATGCTAACTTGCGCTGAAGCTGGTGAGTTTCATCAGTGAGTGAACGGCACAAAACATCACTGGTGGCCTGAGCCTTCTCTCTCTCCGCCAAGCTCCTCTGAAGTCGTAAGATTTCTCTCTCCTTTTCATACGGAGGCTGATTTATCATCTGCTGTATCTCTCCGTTTTTCTCCTCTAGCTGTCGATTCAGCTTCTGTACTTCCTAAACATAAGGGGGAGGGGAAGTTATTTAAAAGGAAGCAAAGTAAACTCAAAAGCCAAAATATGTCTAAATTCTGTATTGCAGTAATTCCATATTCCACTGCAAAGTACTTAGAAGTGGATTTATTTTACCTTTTATATAATCACTTGATCTTGGAACTGGCAGATGAATCAATCAAACACCAGAGCTGCTCAGACAGCTCTACAGGTACTTCCTAGTCAGCAGAGTGAAGAACCAGGAAAAACTCAGGATAGGACTTACAAGAAACAAAGTGTCTTTAAACAAATAACTATGGAACCTGAGAGATGCTTACTGGTCCTGCATGCTCAATTACTCCATAGCGGAGATTGTCCTCAAAAAAAAAAAAAAAAAAATTGGAACTGGGAAGTCATCAAAAAACAGTGAAGTGCATTCATTGCCTGGCACTGTCACAGGGACAAAGCAGTGGCATGTGCAGCCACCTTCCCACCTGGGAAGGATGAACGCTAAGGCCAAGCAAACAGACCATGAAATCTGTGCGGCAGCACTGACTCTACTTTGGCCATAGCTGACTCTGCAAGATATGTGAGAGGACTTAGGAAACAACTGTGTATCTCACTGCTGCACACTCGTGTTGAACTGGAAGCTCTGTGGGATCATCCACACCACATTAACGTCTCTGCAGGTGTTCTGAGAAGGAAGAAGCTTGCTTGCGGACTGGAGTACAACCACTCTGTAGTACCATGCATCTGAAGCACAACAGTCCTGACTGTCAAAAACAGCTTGTGCTTGATATCCTCAAAGAGCAGCAGATGCTGGTAAACAAAACCTCTGCAGCACTGCTCCTCCGGAATAAAGGGTGCCCCTGATGCCAGCGTAGACCATGAGAGAGGTACAAGCTTCACTCTACCCTTCCGGTTCCTCGGGAGTGCTAACAGAGCTGTAGATAACAGGGAGCACTCTTTGCCAGCACACAGGCCTCTGACTTCACAACTGTCTTTGCTGTGATTTTTAGTGACAATGATGGCAGAGTTCCTGACTGGGCATCAAGTATTTATTTCTAAAAGAACAATTTCTGACGTACAGAAACAGCACTTGTTCCTACTACTGATGTTTAAATTCTTTAGCATCATGCTAAATTTCCCCTTTGCTATAGATTAAAGACATTCAGTATCAAACTTCAAAATATACAGATGACAAGCCCACGCTATCTGTCTGCAAAGTGTCTCTAAGGTCATCTCTTATTTAAAAATTCCAAACTTGAACTTATTTAAATGTATTTTAGGTGAATGTCATATATGGAAAACGTTTTGTATAAGCATTAGGTCAAGAGATTACTTATGACAAAAAATGTGTTTCAATTTTAATTACTGCCTCTCAATTGGAAATTCCTTTATGCAGCTTCATACAGAAAGAAAAGCTTTAAAATTATTTAAGTATTTCAGACCAAACATGGGAAAATCTTAATGACAGTAACAAAAACAGCACTTGTGCAGGAGGGGAAGGGATGCAGTTTTGAGACCATTTTTTTCCTGTCATAAGGTACAGATTTCTCTAATCTATCTCCTCACAGTCCAGACTTGCCAGTTACTTCTCCAAGTATTAACGTGCTGCCTTAATGTCAATACAAACCCCCATTTTAAATGCATCTTAAAAAAAAAACTTTAATAAAAAAAGTAGTGGCATCAGAAAAAAATTGTTGCATCTGATAAAGAGGACAGTATTCTGTAAATAACACAGAACTTTCGAATTTAGGGGTTTTTACTGTTTTCTGTTCTTGTGAAAACAGTTGCATGAAGATTTATAATGCCAAGCTAAGTGTTTGGTTTACGATTTTATGGTTTAGCTTCCTGAACTTAAGGCAGTGGCAACTACTGTTGGGTACAGACGGCTCAGTTGCTTTGAGCACAGCCCAACTCTGGGCACACTGCGATAGAGCAAGTCCTGTCAAACGCACCAGCACTACATTGCATGGCGGGGGTCAAAACATCTGCTCTCTTGTCTGGGCTCTGCCACCACCAGCTTGCTGGGCCACCCAAGGCAAGTCACTTAGAACCAAAGTGTCAGCGCCGGTGCCTGGGCACCCCCATCCGTTTCCATAAACGCCAGCGAGCAGTCTGAATGCGAAATGTCTGCATCCTCCATTCAAGACAACCGGACTGCTGGACTACTAAGCTTCAGTTACTCGTTTTTTCTAGAGGAGTGCGGAAGCGCAGCTCCCGAGGTGGATGCTGCTG
>NW_010389623.1:127518-127723 GCF_000710305.1 Buceros rhinoceros silvestris
AACCGCACCTCCCGAGGTGGATGCTGCTGCCACCCCTCGGGCGTACGCCCCGGGAGGCGAGGCGCTGCCTAGCAGCGCTGTGTCGATGGCATTCGCGGTTTTACCTGGCTCAGAGCTTCCACTCTTCGCGCCGAGAGTCGCTCGTTTTCCTTGAGCTGCTCCCTGGCCTGGCCCAGCTGCTCCAGCAGGCTCTCCACCAGCGAGC
>NW_010389624.1:0-469 GCF_000710305.1 Buceros rhinoceros silvestris
TCCTGTCCCGGCCGGCAGAGGGGGTGCGCCCGAGCCATGCACGTCTCACCAGCAGCCGTGATGGTGGCTGGCTCCACCTGCCAAAGCTGGCGTGGGGAAGCAGGAGCCCTCTTGAGCAGCAGCAAGAGCCAGTGCCAAAGCCAGCCCCAGGCACCTTTGGCCTCCCACTGCTTTGACATGTTGCCACCTCACTCTGCTCCTAAACTCAGCCCCATCCATCCTCAGGAGTGGACAAGGGAGCGAAAGCTCTGGGCTGGGATGTCCCATGTCAGCCCCCATGGGCACCCCATCGTCAGTGGCTCTCCTAGCAGAGAAATGGCTTTATGGTGAGGCAGCCAACCAGCACGTGGGGTTTCACTTTTAAAATAAAACATCCTGAGCCAGCAGAACTTTTTACAAACTGCAAAGGGTTAACTGCAAAGGAAGGGTTAACCCAGCCACAGCCAAAAAAAAAAAAAAAAAAAAAAAA
>NW_010389624.1:573-1407 GCF_000710305.1 Buceros rhinoceros silvestris
AAAAAAAAAAAAAAAAAAAAAAAAAAAAACAGGTGGAAATGGAGATACAGGAGGATAAAAGGGCTCTCAGGAGGGGTCAGCTTGAGAGGAAGAGAAACAGAGGAGAGAAAAGGAATTTGCTTCCACAGAAATCCCAAAGGATTGAAAGAATTTGCGAATCGAAGGGCCGAAAGGAAGGGACACAACCTCACTGAGGTGGCACGTCCCCAGGAGACACAGTGACAGTGCCACCCAGACACAGCCTGGATGGGTGAGGGCAGCCTATTTCTGGTGAAAGATGCTTAAGGAGGAGGAGGGGGATGACGACAAGGATGAGGATGAGGAGAAGGCCAGCCTCATCGATGGGGCAGATCAGGAGGCAGGTGGCTCCAGCGACACATGAGTGATAGCAGCAGCAGCAGCTTTCTCCTTGGCCTGTGATCATCTGTCTCTGTATTGGCTCAAAGCATGACGCTGGGGGCAGTCAGGATGCTCCCAGCTCCTGCCTTTCCCTCTCCACTTAAGACTGGCTCCTGGGCTTGTTGCTGTGGTGAGGAAATAAATGGGGCCCTCGATGGGTGTGGGGGAGATGTCCTCTGCTCGGGGACCGCTGCTCCTCAGGGCAAGGCTAGATTTGGCCCGATGGACCAGGAACAGATGAGACCCCGAGGACGCAGAGCCCCACTTTTGAGGGGATGCCTCTACCCTTGGCCACAACAGCTGCTACAAATACCGTGCTGGGACAGAGACCACCCACCAGGGACCACTTCCCAGCCCACTGCACTGGTCAAGGCATCGGCGAGAAATAGTGAGAACAAATGGGGGCAGGAGCCCAGGCAGCCGGCAGCGAAGGGC
>NW_010389624.1:1489-8695 GCF_000710305.1 Buceros rhinoceros silvestris
GGCTGTGGGGGGGGCCGCGCCTCCCCCCGAGCCTCTGCTGCGCTGAGCACCGTGGGCACAGGCTGTCGGCTGTGCTGGCACTGCTCCCTCCTCTTGGCATCGCCGCCCTTCCTATGTAATACATTAAATATTGAGCGGAGTGGAGGGTGGGAGCTGTCCGCCTCCACGCCGGTCGGGAAACAATCCCTTCCCTGGCACCGAGCAGGGTGAAATATGTGCTGAGGAGAGGAACGGCTCCAAAAGGAAAGACAGAGAGACAACTTTGTTGTCCCGGCCAAATTCTAGCCTGCCAAATTCCGCTTCTCTAAAATGCTGCCTGCATTTGTAATAAATAACAAACCCCAAATCAAAACAGAGCCCGATCTCTCCCGTTCCGGCTCTCGCAGTGGGCCACGCAGACACCTGCCACATCCACCCCGGCAGCGGCTGCCTGGCGGTGTCGGGCGAATTGATCTTCGCGTAGAGCTCGCACATTTGTCTGTAAAGCTCATTAAGATCCGGCGAGATGAAAGGCTGTACAGAAATGTAAGATCATTATCGTTATCAAAAGAAACACAGAAAACTGCTGCTATAGAGGCAGATTTGTTTCCATATAGAAAGCTGTTCAAAGTTCTCCGAGAAGCTCTTTAATAAGATGACTGTTATATGAATAAACTTCAAGAGCTCCTCTCACGCTGGGGAAAACTTCCAAGGACCTCTTTGCCTTTCACGTCTGTCACACAAATTTTCCGTGCCGTTTCTGACATATCGGGGATAATTTCAGTGCAGGGAAGGGAATGCTGTCTGACAACCCGCCTGCCCGCTGCAGGCCTTTCACGTCTGTCACACAAATTTTCCGTGCCGTTTCTGACATATCGGGGATAATTTCAGTGCAGGGAAGGGAATCCTGTCTGCCCACCCGCCTGCCCGCTGCTGAAGCCAGTGATGCTCCGGTGAGCAGAGAGATGGGACCGCAGACATCACACAGCTCGTCCCCAGCTGTCTCCGCACTGAGGGATGTGAGAGCGGCTCTTCCTGGGGTCTGAGTCCAGGCAGAGGCACCCACGCTTGGGATGGGACACAGTGGTCAGCCCCAGAACCCACTGGGCAGCAGTGAGCAGCCCCAGCAGCTCTTCAGAGGATAACAGTTTGCATTCAAATACACCAAATCCCACTCACAGGGGTCTCCCCGGCAGAAATTCCCCGTCAAATAGCCCCAGCGTGCATCACCATTAGCGACGGGGGCAGGTTTAGCCCCTCGCACCCACCGCCAGCCTCATACAGGCAATGCCACCAACTCGCACCTCCCACCAGCGCATCCCAGTTGTCATGCCAGAGACCTCCACACATGGAGTCCTGCTTGCCACGGATGCTCCAGGAGGGATTTCGCACAGAATCACAGCCCCCCGCAGGCGCAGCCTGCAAAAAGGACCTCACTGTTTACAACAGACTCCAGTTCCTGCACTGAGAGGTTGCTGGTGCGAAGCCTCAGGCTGATGGGAGTTTGGATGCAGCGAATCTGGTCCTGCCTGGAGGAAGCAGAAGAGTTAAAATTGCTCAAGGCACCATATTTTTCCAAGAAGAATCAGTTCTTCCCACACAGGGTCATTTCTTTTTTGAAACCAGCCTCCCTTTTATCCACAAGAAAATCTGCTCGTAATTATAAACCAAGGAAGAAGAGGTTTCTGGAAATATTCATTTGCAGCTGAGCCATTTTCACCCTGGCACAGGCAGCGCCAGCCTTCCTCGCTCCCATCTGTCGCGTTCGCGCCGAGCGCGGTGGCGGTGATGCCAGCCAGGCTCTGCCACCCAGCGTGGCACGCTCAGGCGGGAGAACGTGACACCGTGCCGGGCTGGGGAGGGAGGGGGGCTGCCGCGAAACTGGGCAGGACTTGGAGCTCGCGTCCTGCCCAAGATGTTCGCCTTACACATGAACAGCTTGGAACCACGAGGGGCAGGGGGAAGGAGGAGGAGGAGGAGCAGCACAGATATGTCTGAGCTCCATTTGGGAAGGAAGGTCTTGTGGTGCTGGGTTTGACGGGTTCCACGGTGCCTGGGCCCAGTGGAGCAGTCATGGTGCGAAGTGCAGCACGAGGTGCCACATGGGCCCAAGCCGGGTTGCAAGTGTTCCCCCTGCCCGCTCGGTACCTCCACTGGGTACCGAGCACAGGCGATGGGGTCCTCGTTCCTCCTGCAGGGAAACCTCCACGGCTTCGCCCCATCATATCTCTCTCCCTCTTCCTTAGCTGCATCCCGTTTACATTGCCACAAATAAATCAATCTGCTTCTTGGTGCCTACACCTTCAAATATTTATAGACTGTTATTATACTTTTCACTCCCTCCCTATACACACATGCCCTTTCCTTTAAACCTCTCTCCACCAAACTCTGTATATTTAGTCCTTTTAATCCCTCCCCATAAATCTACCCTGATCCACTCTCTGCTCCGTATCCATTTATTTCTGTTAATGAGAGGCGCTGCCAAGAGCGCGGCAGTGGATGGTCACGCCAGAGTCATCCAGAAGGGGCTGTTATCACCTCCCTCCATGGCCTGGTGCTTGGGGACGGTGGCATGGGAGTGCCCAGAGCATCTTCTGGGCTTCTGCACGGCTCGGGGCTCCAGCCTGCTGCTGTCTTCTGCCCTCTTCGTATTTGGCATTTTCTTCTTTCTCCTTTTCTCCACATCCTCCCCACCACCACCACCACTCCCCCCACCCCTTCTCCCAACTGCAAATGACAAAATTGTGAGCAGCTCCCAGACAACTTGCAAACCCAGGAATAAGCTATTTCTGGTGAGTGAATTTAAACTGCCTTTCTTATTTGCAAATTGCCTGCGAGCAGCTTGCAAGTATCAGGAAGCCAGAAGCCAGGGAAGGTGGCGAGTTTAGGTTTGGATCCCACTTGCCTCGGGGATCTGCAAGCTCAGAGCCATCAGGAGCAGCAGTCCCATTCCCCAGCTCAACACCCCAATTTGGCAGCATCCTCCCTTCTCTCCTGGAGCTCAGCCGTGGCCCTGGGCATGTCAATACGCTGCAGAGCGAGCGCCCAGAGGAGAAGACCAGGTGGGGAGAGGACTGGCTGAGCTCCAGGGCTGGCCCTTGCCCTGCAGAACCCCCATGGCATCGCTCCCTACCCTCTTGCCCCACTCACAAGCTGGGATGGGGATGGGCAAGGTGATCTGCTGCGTGCAGGGACACACGGTGCTCAGCCTGGCAGCTCTGCCACTGCTCATGCAAAGTTTTGTTGTGAATGGGAAAACAAAGTTCATCTTCAAACACAGAATAAAAGGGGGAAGAAAGAGGCTGCTGAGGGAAGCAGGTTTGCTACTGCCAGGCGAGCCACAAGCAGAGCTGCAAATCTGCTTGAGTTTATCATTTGCTATAAGGAAGCTGCTTCAGACACCAAACCCCCTGAGACGGCAGCTGACAGAGCCTGTAGCACAGAGCACCGTGACCCCAGCCTGCCCATCAAGTCCTATCCCCTGCCACGACAACCCCAAGATAACCAGGAAACCTGACTGGTTAAACACGGCACCGCCCCAGACCACGGCTCCCCTCCCCTGCAGGCAGCCATCACCCCGGGCTCGAGCAGGGGGATTTAACAGGTAGGAAATGCGTCCCCTGAGCAGACCTGCGTGTCTCCAGAGGACCTGTCTTCCTCACACCAGCACCCGCGGGGCGGTAAAGGACACACCAAGCCCTGCACACCGACAGTTGGTCATGGGGGGCAGAGCAGGAGAAAGGGATGATCCTCCAGCAAGGAGGCCATCGCCAGCAGCACAGCACCACCGGGGCTGAGCTCTGGCTTGGGGCTGCTGCTGTCTCAGCCTTCTCAGTATTTTCAGTTTTGGCCAGTCAAGCTTGTGTGTCTCCATAAAAGAACTTTGAGCACCCACTGCAGTGGCTGCTTTTTCATCCCTTTCATTTGTGGGATCTGGAACAAACACCTTCCTCCTGGCAGCAGCTCATCCTTTCTCCAGCACTCCCAGCCAGCCTCTGAAGCTCTTCCATCAGGAGGAGTGGAGCATCAGTTGCAGGCAGAGCTCTCTTTCACAAACAGTCTCTTTCTGCAAGGGACAGGTCCTCAAGCCACCTGCAGCTCCTGACCTCTGCCTCTCCTTGCAGAAGAGAGAAACCAGCCTCAGCCCCATCGTTTCTGAGGCACATTCTGTTCCCAGCCAGCCTCCCAGTACTTGACCTCTTCTCCACTTCCCACCCAGTAGGTGCTGCTGGGAGTCCTTATGGGACTGAAACAACTCCACTCCCATCGCAGCAGTTTCTGTGATCCAGCAAATTCCGGGGCCTGCCGCCCCCCGAGCAGAGCCCACATCAGCTGGGCTGTTTGTTCACCTGCAGGGTGATGCTTGTGCTGGAGAACAAGTGCCACGGTTCTGCCCTTGGTGCTGCCATGGTGAACTGGGATCTCTCTTAGCCACGTCCCAGTCTGGGGCAGGTGAGGTGGACTGGTGTCCTCGAGCGAGGGATACACCATCAGGACCCGAGCTGCTCCCTGGGCTCCCAACTCTCGAGCAACAGGGGCTGTAATTATCCCCTGGCCCTCACACAAATTGCTTGTTTGGCTTCGAGCGCTGACTCGCTGGCTCAGTTTGAAATCGGGGCTTAAATCAAAGAGCTTCCCTCAAGGGATCTGGGAGAGAAGGAGACAATTAGATTTAAGCCCTGAAGTTTTACAAGTCTAATAAATTTCCTGGTAGCCTCCGGCTGCCAGGCTGCTGTGCGAGAGACCTGGGTGAGTGAAGCCAGTGTTCCTCAGGACAGGAAGTCACACCGGCACAACCCAGGTCTGTCTGCCAGGGGACTGGCTGGTCTGACCCACCTCCTGCTGCCTCTGGCTGCTCTGCCCTTGGGCTCAGCGGTGGGGATGGAGTCACCGCATCCCTCATCCTGCGCTGGGGCTGCAGCTGCAAGTGCCAGTTCTGGTCCTCCTGCATCCCACTCCTTGCTCTGCCCATCCACCACGGCCTCAGGGCTGGTGGGTGGCAGAGGAGAAGAGGAAGGTCAGAGCCAGCAGTGTGGAGGGAAGCAGCTGGCTGCTCGCTGCTGGAGACAGCGAGAGAAGAGCAGCTTTTTAATTGAGCATCACACAGCACTGCTAGAAAAGGGGTCATGGCAGAGAGGTTTCAGGGGTGGGGGCAACTGCTGGGGACAGGGCAGAGCAGCACTGGGAGGGGACGCTGTCCCGCACCAGGCAGAATCACCCCCAAGCTCCAACACCACTTGGAAGGCTGGCTGCTCGCTGTGCTGTCAGAGCTGCTGCTCTTCTCATCACCAAACACACCCCACCTTTGCTTCAGCAATGCTAATGGAGAGGAGGATGGAGGAGGAAGCTCATTTCTCCGGGAAACCCAGCTTCTGTGAGCCCCTGCAGCAAACCCTCTGCCACCGGCGCCAAGCCCGGTCCCGCAGCTGCGCTGGGGAGGGTTTCTGTCTCCTCCCACGAGCAGGTGAGATGGGAGCAGCCGGGTGAGCTGCTGCTGTGTGGCTGCTGCGGGCTGTTCCTGAGGGGAGCACATACCCCAGCACGGTGCCCTGCCTGCACTTGCCTGGGCCCTGCATGGGGCTGAGCCCCTGGGGGCCTGTGTCCTGTGTACCCGGCTGTGACAGTGCAGGAGAGACCAAGGCACAGACACACAGCCCAGCGAGGAGGAGTCCAGAGTCCTACAGGCAGGTAGAAATGAAGAGCCTGCAGCTCCCCAGGAAATCTGTGCTGCCTTGCCACAGATGTGGTGGCACCGGCTGTCCCCTGTCCCTGCCCTGGCATGGCCAGACACAGTGGTCCCGGTGCCAGCAGCTCTCTGGAGAGCAGCAGGAGAATCACTGATCTCAGCCATGCCCTTTTTCCGTGCACATTTGCTCTCAAAGGGCAGCTCCTCTCTCCATCCCCTGCTGTTGTGGCTGCCTCGAGGGTTTGTTTAACATAATATTGCTGTAAATCACATATTCCTCTGACACGATGTAAAATATGTTTTATGCTCCCATTTTCCCCATCTTCCCACTAAACTTTTTTCTCTTCCAATTTGAGCTGGATACGCCATGCCAGGGATTAGCTGAGACCTCTTTAAGCAGCCAGTCATCTCCAGTCCAGGGCTCATAAAACCTGGAGGTCTCTCTGAGTCCTTCGCACTTGTCACTGCTGACCATAAATTGCCGTTTCATGGGGGCCTTGCTCTCCCTACCTGTTATTTCCTCTCTCCTGTGTAGGTTGTGAGGTATGTGGAGTGGCGTAGGGTCCTGCCAAGGAGTGAGCCCCAGCCCAGCTCTCCTGGAGCAGCACTGGCTGGGCTTCAGCAAGGTCTGATTACCAGCCAGGCTGGGGGGCTGCAATCTCCTCCTTTAAAGCAGATATTTCCTGGCAGGGTCTTTGCAAACCTGCATCCCTACAGGCTGGACTCCTCCACTCAGGAGCTGCAAGGAAAGCTCCAGAGATTTCCTTGTGGATGAGTTCATGGCACCCATCTGGAGGCAGCCTGCGCTTTCCCCCTGGTTTGTGCTTCGTCCTGCGTTTTTGGATGGAGACTGAAGAGTTCAGAGTGTTGGCAAAAAACAGAATATCCTGGACAAGCAGCGCCCGGGCTGGGTCCAAACATGCTGGCTGGGATGAAGGGGAGCAGGCACGGGCCCTGCTGGGAGAGGGTCTGATCACCCGGTGACCGCTGAGGAAGGGCGGCTGGGGCTGGTGGAGTGAGAGTTAGCACAGAGGGTGGCTGCAGATGCAGCAGCATGGAAGTGAATCCACAGCCCACCTTGGGTCATTATGGGCTGAGATGGGCCCAGCGAGCAGAGCTGCCACTGAGGAAGAGGAGAGGACCAGCCTTCCCCTTCTCCCCACACCCTCCTTTGCCAGGGCAGCCACAAACCCAACCCAACCCAGCACTAAGACCACGCTTACAGCCATCACCAGTTCCAGTGCCCGTGGGCTCAGGGCGTTTGGACACAGGCATGTCACCACTGTCACTGCTCACACCCCCCTTAGTTACGTTCCCCCACGGAAAACACCCCGGAGGAGGGCAGACGGGAGCCCTGGTTTTCCTGGGAGCAGGGTTGGATGCTGCCGGGTAGGAGGGAGTGCTGGCACCGCCCGCAGGAGCCAGCCGGGAGCAGATGGCTTCACTCTTTGTTTCTTCGAGGTTGGCTTCTGCTTTTTCGCCATTTTTTTTCCCTCCTTTTCTTTCCAAAGGCTCGTCCAGATGGGGAAGGAACAGGTTAT
>NW_010389624.1:8715-12647 GCF_000710305.1 Buceros rhinoceros silvestris
GTCCCGCGGGAGCCAGCCGGGAGCAGATGGCTTCACTCTTTGTTTCTTCGAGGTTGGCTTCTGCTTTTTCGCCATTTTTTTTCCCTCCTTTTCTTTCCAAATGCTCGTCCAGATGGGGAAGGAACAGGTTATGCAAATGCTCCTCGAGCAGCTTTACCTGCCGTCACCCCGGCAACGAGCGGCAGGCAGCGGGATACAGGGTCCGGGGTGGAGGATGCAAGGTTCGGTGTGCAGGGTCCGCGGTGCAGGATGGAGGTTGCAGGGTGCAGGGGTTCGGGGTGCAAGGTGCAGAGTGCAGGGTGAGGGTACAGGGTGAGGGTACAGGGTGAGGGTGCAGGGCTCTCCCGCACCCAGCAGCAGCCCCGCACAAAGGCGGTCGGTCCCGGGAGGTCTTATCACCGCCTTTAATCTCCCAGCGCACCACAACAAACTGTTGTCCTGGGGACATCTGTGACTAATGACAGGGTGCGGGGAGACGGGAAACACGGGGGTTTGAAGAGGCTTTGAATTAGTCTGGAGGTGGAGGAGGCAGCGGGCCCGGGATAATTCTTCACAGCGTGGCGATGCCCCGGCTCCCTGGACCAGCGCACGCTCCCGGCTGCCCACCCTCGCAGGGCACTGGCCACCACCAGCACTGAGAGCGGCCCAGGGAGCTGCCATGAGGCTTCGGGGTGGCAGAACCACATGCTCAGCGGACACAGGGCACTGCACCTCCAAAGCAGGTCCATCACGGCAGTGAAAGCATCCTTCCCAGGTGGCTCCATGAAGCTGGCATGGAGTGCATCCATCTGGTGCTATGTGTTCCCTTCCACTCGCCTCACCCATCGGGATCACCCAGATTCCCTCCATGTCCCCACGGCAGCCTGAAAGCAGCACAATGAGCTGAGTACCCACTTTCACCACCAGATCCCTCTATCGGAGCACATAATTTGAAAAGCCTCTTCACATCCCCAAACCAGTTATAGTAATGGCCCAGGTGAAGAGACTGGGAAGTCTCCAAAGGGAAAGAAAATGTTGGGGCATCTGTTCCAGGAAAGTCTGAACTCACCCAACGACAAGCGGTGGAGGGTTGGCTGGGGAGAGCCCCTTTGCCAGTGCTGGTTCTCCAGGGGCTGCAGAGGGGTCTGGTGCAGGCAGCAAGTGCTGCCCTCTGCACACCCTGACAGCCAGCTGAATGTTTCAGAGACATAGTGTCATTTCCAGCCACTTAATTATAAGGCTGTCCTTCCCAGTCCCAGAAAAAAAGCCATTCTAGAAGCAGGGCTTTAGGGCCCAGGCTCAGCTCTGTCTCTCGGAAATTTTACGGTGCTCTTGTTTCAGTGTGCTTTGTATCCAAGAGGTAAGAAGTTACTGAGAGCCTTTTTTAACTCCAGAGGTGCGTTTGGTAGAGCTCTGCTGGGAATGGCTGTGGAGATAGCCCTCAACCCCACATCAGCTCACATCCTTTCCCCATCCGGTGCCAGCGCTAAACCCAAACAAACACGCTGCCTGGCTACGGAAACCACGGCCCTTCCCACGGCCAAGGAGGAACACATCCGTCTGGGGCACGTGGCAGAGCAGCTCCCTCTGCCTGGCTGTGATGTTCAGGAGAGGTCCTCATGAACCCACACCCATCTCTTCTCAGAAAGCTGCTGTTTTCTGAGCTGGATGTGAAGCTGCCTCCAACCTCATCACCTGGGGAGCAAGGTGAGGCTCAGCAAGGTGAGCACAGCGCACAGCCACCCATCCATGCCTGCAGAGAGCATGATCAGCCGGTGTCCTTGGCTAAGATCAAGCTGTTCCTTCCTCCTGTCCAAGATTCCAGCAGGGAGGAGGCTCCCAGCTCCCATCCGAGCTGACTGGGCTGTGGAGCTGGCACTGCTGTCCCCTCGCTCCGAGGCATCCCGGGCGGACGGGGCACCTCTCCGTGGGGGGATGAGCCTGAAGGTGCTGCCTGGAGCGAGGAGTAAGGAGGGCTCAGACCTTCTGACCCCATGACATCAGCCCACCCTGGCCACTGCCCACAGCACAGAGGAGCCGGGCTCCTGCCCCAGCCTGTGCAAACACAACCCAGGAAGCCTGACACAATGCTCTGCGGGCTCGGGAAGGCAGCACTTGTGCTCCTCACCTGGGAAGCCCCAACACACTCGGCTGGGCAAGATGAGGGGCTCCCATCCTGGGATGTCCCTGACTCTGCTGCCTGGCAGTGGAGGAGGTATCAATCAATACCTCTAGTTCCTCCACAATCTCCTCCCCCACCAGCCACTGGGTAAAGCGCACCTGCCCCTGCCCCTAGAAACCCTAAAGAGGGGATGTCACCCAGATCACCCCAGCAGCAGGAGGGAAGAGCAGAGAACGTCCTGCTGCCAGGAGATGTCCATCCCAGCCCCTCTCTGGGGCAAGAGCAGCATCCAGGGGCTGCACCCTGTGAGGACAGTGGCTGCTGCCGAGCGCAGACGGGTGAGCGTGGGCAGGGTGGGCAGGGTGGGCAAGTTCTCCTCCGAGGAGCGTGGGCATTTTTGAGAGGTGACCAAAAACTTTCCGATGGAAAGCTGCCCTCAGGAAATGCTAATTCCACACATGGGAAGGGTTTCGTGGAAACACGTCGTACGTGTCATCGACGTGCTTTGTGAATAATTATGAAAACATGCTACAAGGTCCAGGAGGTGCATTTCAGTTTTAGCGTCTTGTCTGTTAGTTGAAACATCAAAATCAAAACAAAATGCTCCAACTGCTTCAAAAAACACTTCCAAACTTTTCAAGAGGGTTTTTTTTTTAAGATAATTCCTTTATCAACGAGATAACCATTTTTTAAATGTTTTCTGTTCGGGCAGAATTTCAAGATTTTAATTTCTTCTCCCAAGGAGTGAAGCATGAGGTGTCAGGGCTTCACGGCTCCAGCTTTGCAGTGAACCTGACCTTCAGCTTTGCTGTGAACCTTCTGCCCAGCTGGGTCGGAGTCCGAGGTGTCACGTCCTGTATTTTTTGCCCCCTCAGAGGGGCTTTCCACAGCTTAGCACCGGGTCCCAGGGGACAGTGACCTTCCACAGTGCAGGAATTTTGGTCGCTTCTCCCACCCCATCACAGCAAATAGAGAGTGGCTCATTTCCCAGCAAGCAGCTCGGGAGTAGCACTGAGCAGGTCATAATGTTGGGCCCTTTCAATTAGCACGGTGCTCTCCCGCACTAACCGGCTGCCAGAGGTGTGTCAGACTGGCACCCACAGCCCTCCCAGCCCATCTCAAAAACCATTTCCATTTCTGACCAGAGGAACTGCTGGCCTATTTTCCCTTCATTCATATGCAGGTGGCATAGGAAGACCTGAGCGGTGCAGGGCTGGAGCAGTGGGCTGTCCCCCAGCCCCTCGCTGCTGGCTGCTGAGCTGAGCCCATGGCACTGGCTTTACTGGGGCTTTACTGGCTTTGCCCCACCAAAACCCCTAGATCTGGGGTCTATGGTGCAGGGAGCCAAGCCGGCAACATCTCTATCCTGGAAGAACGGCTGCTTTAACATCCAGCTCAGCTCCGTGACAAATAGCTGTCTGCCACCCACCGTGCTCCCGAGGGGAGGATTTGTCCGTGTCACTCTTGGTGCTTGTCACAGCAGCTGTGAAGGTTTGTGTCTGCATGGCCCCAGCCGGGGTGGGGTCCTTAAGTGCAGGGGGGCACCAGCAGAGCAGGGATGGCACTGCCAGGGCAGCCCAGTGGGAGCCCCAGAGCCTGTGTACAGCCCACGCGTGGGTCCTTGCTCGCTGGGCAGGCAGGGAGCTTCCTCCCCTTGGGGGTGACACATCCATGGAGACAGAGGCAGAGCAGAGCAGAGCAGGGTCTGGCTGCCTGGAGGTCCCACCAGCCCTGCGAGCCAGCCCTTCCCTTGCAGAGTCCCTTTGGGTTTCCCAAGTCTTTCTTCACAGCAAGTCTCTTCCCTCGCTGCCAGGATGGTGATGCCTATGGC